>NW_027274643.1:0-89422 GCF_030028105.1 Mobula birostris
ACAAAAAAAAATGGTTTTAAGACCATAAGACATAGGAGCAGTATTAGGGCCATTTGACCCCTTGTATTTGCTTCACAGCTTATTAATTATCTTCTCAACCCCATCTTCCTGCATTCTCCCATAACCTCTACACCCTGATTAATCAAGAAGCTATCAACGTCCACTTTAAGTATACTCAATGATTTGGCTTCCACAGCTACCTTTGGTGATGAATTCCACAGATTCACACCTTTCTGGCGATAGAAATTCCTCCTCAACTCTGTTCTAAATGGAAGTCCCTCTATTCTGAGGCTGTGTCCCCTGCTCCTCTACTCCCCCACTAAAGGAAACACCGCTCTTCATCCACTTTATCTAGGCCTTTAGACAGGTTTCAATAAGATTCCCGCACTCCTCCCCACCCCCCCAATTCTTCTGAACTCCAATGAGTACAGGCCCAGAGCTGTCAAATGCTCATCGTTATTTAACCTTTTCATTCTTGGAATCATTCTTATGAATTTCCTCTGGACCCTGTCCAGTGCCAGCATATTTTTTTCTTAGAGAAGGGGCCCAAAACTGCTCAGAATACTCCAAGTGCTGTCTGTACATCTGTAGAAAGAAAATCCAGTGCTCCCTGTTGATTTTTGAACAGCACAATCTTTACAATTTACTCTTCCTTGTGTTAGAAACTACAATGAAAATTGTTTAATGTAGCAGAATATACCAGATATTGTTTCAGAAATTTTGGTGAAACAATTTTGCTGTAGCACATGGGGTTATTTGCACTGACATGGGAATAAAATTAGGCACTTACTGTACTGGCATGTAACTATATAAGTATATAAAGTATTTCCCATTGATCTCAATGTTTAAAATACATCAAGGCATGCTCAAATACCAACTATTATCCATTTTGCATTTTCACCCAGATCTAGGCTTAAAGCAGAGAGATATCATCATATTTGCATCAATGCAAAATAATTTTCAAAGCATAAAATGTCCATAAATCATGCATCTGATGAATATTTTGAATCTTACTTTATTGTTAATAGCAAGACTAACATTGTCACATTGCAAGTCAATATCCATTATAACATAACATTCATCATCATCAGCAGGTGCCATGCCCAGTTTGAGCTTTGACTGCTGTGGCCCACACACTCCTGTTTCGGATCAAGTGGATCAATTCATTGGTATTCATTTCCAATTCTCTGGCTGCTATCTCCATCATCATTTGTCTTTGTCTTCCTCTTGCTTTCTTCCCTTCGATCTTTCCCATAATTACCGTATATTCTAACTCCTCTTTCCTAATCACATGCCCAATGAAGTTACGTTGCCTTTTCATGATCTCATACATAATTTTTCTTTTTGTGTTTGCTCTGTTCATAACATCCTCATTAGATATTCGCTTCGTCCATGATATTCTTTGCATCCTCCTCAAAAACCACATCTCTGCTGCTACAATTCGTTTCCTCATGTTACCAACATAACATTGTGGATCACTAAATGACATTGCATGATCTGAGTTGGAAGGATACCAGCATGCTTCCTCACAAGAAATAATTTAGACCAGAAGACACAAAGTCAGAATTTTTAAAGGTCAGAAAGTCAAGTTTTTTCTTCATTGCAGTAATTGTTTCTTCAATTTTCCCCATCTTGAGTTCATTCTGTTGCGTGGATACTTGGAGATTAGATATAGCAGTCTGATGTTCCGTGATAGATGTTTTCATTTTATCAATTTCATCGATGATTTTCTGCAGTTTAGTTGAAATTTCCGCACAAATTAGATCCAATATAGCTTGCATAGTTACTGCTGGTTCAATTGGAGGGGGGTCGGTAACTTTCGGTCTAACCAGAGGTTTGCCGTCTTTCCCGTTCTTAGACATAGCGGACCTTAAAAGCATCCGAATATATAACAGCAATCCGCTGCAAGGTATTGTAAAAATCGGTGCCTTAAAAGTTAGCTTAAATGATCCTGATCACAGGATAAAGCTCAGAGGTAATGGAGCGAGTCAAGAACATGGCTTCACTCCATGAGCTCTACTGGAAGTCCCCATATGATTTGTTAACATAGAACATAATGGCATGGTACAAGCCCCTCAGTTTACATTCTAGCCTGTTCCAAGTTCAATCTAACCCTACCCTCCTGCATTGCCCTCCATTTCTCCATTATCCATGTGCCTACCTAAGAGTTTCCTAACCCATCTACACCCTTGGCTATCCACTCAATCTGTGTCTCTTATCATCTTGTACACCTGTACAAAATCACCTCTCATTCTTTGCTCCAAAGAGAAAAGCTCTAGCTTGCTCAATCTATCCTTTTAAGACATGCCCTTGAGTCTAGGTAACATCTTCATAAATCTCCTCTGCACCCTCTCCAAAGCTTCCATATCCTTCCTATAATGGAACATAATGTATAATTAGAGGTGCATTAGATGATGAGAGGCATTGATCGTGTGGATAGTCAGAGGCCTTTTCCCAGGGCTGAAATGGCTGCCACAAGAGGGCACAGGTCTAAGGTGTTTAGAAGTAGGTACAGAGGAGATGCCAGGGGTAAATCTTTTACGCAGAGAGTGGTGAGTGCGTGGAATGAGCTGCTGGCGCCGGTGGTGGAGGGCGGAAACAATAGGTTCTTATAAGAGACTCCTGGATAGGTATATGGAGCTTAGAAGAATAGACTGCTATGGGTAACCATAGTAATTTCTAAGGTAGGGACATGTTGGGCACAACTTTGTGGGCCAAAGGGCCCTGTATTATGCTGTAGGTTTTTTATGTTTCTATAATAATCCAACTGTGGTCTAACCAGGATTTTAATAGAGCAGCAACATTACCTCACAGCTCTTGAAGTTAATCCCCCAACTACTGAAAGCTAACATATCATATGCCTTCTTAACAACCCTATCAACTTGCTTGGCTACTTCGACATTTCATACCTTATGCTTCATACTTTTCTGGGTTGAACTCCATCTGCCACTTCTCAACCCAGCTTTACTCATGTCAATGTCCAATCTGGCAACCTTCCAAACTATCCACAACACCACCAGCCTTCATGTTATGCACAAACTTACTAACTCACCCTTCCATTTCCATATCCAATTTATTTATTAAAAAAATCACAAAGAACAGAGCTCCGAGAACACGTGCCAGTGTAATAACACGAACCACCAACTTCTAGGCAGAATTTACTCCATCTACAGCCTTCTATGGGCAAGCTAATTCTGTATCTACACAGCCAAGTTTTCCTGGAGCTCATGCCTCCTTATCTTTCTAATGATCCTATGATGGGGATCCCCCTCTACAACTACCCCTTCTTCTAGTCAATTCTGAATCCAAACGGGCAAGATAACACTTTGGGTTGAAATGAGTTCAGCCTCAATGTAAATATCGATTATTCTTTTCCATCCACATATAGTCATAGTCATAGTCATATTTTATTGATCCCAGGGGGAAATTATTTTTTGTTACAGTTGCACCATAAACAAATAATAAATATGCTGCCTGACCCATTGCATTAGCTCCAGCAGCCCACTATTTTGCTCCAATAAAAAACAAAATACTTTTCAATTGACTTTTACTGTAAAGCTGGTCTCAGTTCAGGGAAACTAGATCAGCCATGATCAATTGGCAGAGCAGACTTAATGGGTTGAATGGACCAATTCTGTTCCTATGTTTTATGGTCTTACGATCTTGTGGTCCCATGTTAAATTATTCCAATAATTTTAAACTCTTACGGGCTGAATTGTTGTAGCTCATTTGGAGCAGTAATCTGTTAGCACAGGGCAACAGATGAGCTTAAATAAAAGAGTTTGGCTTTAAGTAAATTTGTATACAAATTCAGAATACTCTTCAAATTTCTCTTCTAAGTGTTGTATGCACAGTCTCTCCCATTTCAGTCACTGATGCTTGTAACTCCTCCAGAGTTGTCATAGGCCTGTTGGTGGCCTCCTTCACTAGTCCCTTTCTTGCACAGTCATTCAGTTTTTTGAGGATGGCCTGCTCTAGGCAGATTTAGAGCTGTGCCATATTCTTTCATTTCTTGATGATTGACTTAACTGTACTCCAAGGGATACTCAGTGACTTGGAAATGTTCTTGTATCCATTATCTGACTTGTACTTTTCAATAACCTTTCCACAGAGTTGCTTCCTGTAGTTTTTTGCCTGGATACTGAATTACCAACAATTGGACGTTCAAGATACAGGTGCACTTTTACTAAAAATCAATTGAAACACCTTGACTGAACGCAGGTCTCCAAAAACAGATCTCCATTTAACTAATTATGTGATTTCTAAAATCAACTGGCTGCACCAGTGATGATTTAGTGTGTCATATTAAAGGGGGGGGGATGAATACTTATGCAATGAATTATTTTGTGTTTTGTATTTGGAACTAATTTAGATCATTTTGTAGAGATCTGTTTTCACTTTGACACAAGAAGTCTTTTACTGTTGATCAGTGTCAAAAAAAGTCAAATTATATCTACTGTAATTCAATGTTGTAAAACAATATAACATGAAGACTTCTGGCGGGGGGGGGAGTGAATACGTTTTACAGGCACTGTGCGTATACACACAGAGGTTTGTATATCTGTTGGCTACATCACTGGAATGATGTGGAAACATCGAAGAAGTTCAAGGAGAGGATCACAAGGATGTTGCCTGAGTAGCTGGCTGAATATTAGCTACAAGGAGAAGTTGTGCAAAATTGCATTTTTTTTCTGGGGCATCAGAGGCAGAAGAGCAACCTGACAGGAATATAGATAATCATAAGAGGCATAGTCAAGGTGCTTTTCCCAGGATGGAAGTGTCAACTATAAGAGGGCATACATTACAGCTGAGAGAGGAAATTTGAAAGGGATATTTAAAACAAGTTTCTTTTTAAACAGAGAATGACAGGTGCCTTGGTCACATTCTCAGGAGAGGTGTTGAAAGCAGATACAATAGAATGATGTAGAAGGGTAATTTAGACAGGAAGATAAGCAGGCAGGAAATGGAAGGATACAGGGCACGAGCAGTCTGACATGAAATTTAAATTATGTTCACGCCAAGCGCACATATTATGGGCCTCTACTTTCTTAAAAGTTTGCACAGATGCTGAATGTCATCTAAAACTTTGACCAATTTCTAAAGATGTACAGAGGAGAGTACCCTAACTGGTTGTATCCATGGCCTGATATGGAAATATCAATGCGCAAGAATGGAAAAGCCTACAAAAAGTAATGGTTTTAACACAGGAAAAGTCCTCCCCACCATTGAGCACATCTACCTTACAAGGATTGCCGCCACAAAAAAGCAGCATCCATCTCCAAGAATCCCACCATCCAGGCCATGCCCTCTTCTCACTGCTGCTATCAAGGAGGTACGTGGGCCTTGGTCCCACACCATCAGGTTCAGGAACAGTTATAATTCTTCAACTATCAGCCTCCTTAACTAGTGTGGATTCCTTCACTCATCTCAAAACTGAACTGATCACTTTCTAGGACTCGACAACTCATGTTCTCAGTATTATTTATTTATCTATCTGTCTGCTTTTTTTTTGCACGTGCATAATTTGTCTTCTTTTGCACATTGGTTGTTTGTCAGTCTTTGCCTGTGTGTAGTTTTCCATTGACACTATTGTATTCCTTTGTTCTTTTGTGAATGCCTGCAAGAAAATGCAGCTCAGGGTGGCATATGGTGATATGTACATACTTTGATAATAAATTTACTTTGAAGTTTGATGTCAGTCTTGAGTGACCATCTGGTGAGACCAGGAGATGCAGATTTTGCAATTCCACTATGTCTATTGTACTGTGTAACACCCTGCTATGATAAAACGGACTGTTGACCTTACGATAGACCTTGCTGTGGCCTTGGACCTTATTGTCTACCTGCCCTGCACTTTCTCTGTAGCTGTAACACTTTATTCAGCATTCCGTTATGGTTTTATCATGTACTATAATGCACTGAATAATTAACAGATGTGTATGAACAGTTTGCATGACAAACTTTTGTCAGTATTTCAGTACATAGTCATAGTCATAGTCGTACTTTATTGATCCTGAGGGAAATCGGTTTTCGTTACAGTTGCATTAACCAAGAATAGAGTATAAATAAAGCAATATAAAACCATAAATAATTAAATAGTAATATGTAAATGCCAGGAAATAAGTCCAGGACCAGCCTATTGGCTCAGGGTGTCTGACCCTCCAAGGGAGGAGTTGTAAAGTTTGATGGCCACAGGCAGGAATGACTTCCTATGATGCTCAGTGTTGCATCTTGGTGGAATGAGTCTCTGGCTGAATGTACTCCTGTGCCCAACCGGTACATTATGTAGTGGATGTGAGACATTGTCCAAGATGGCATGCAACTTGGACAGCATCCTCTTTTCAGACACCACCATCAGAGAGTCCAGTTGCATCCCCACAACATTATTGGCCTTACGAATGAGTTTGTTGGTTCTGTTGGTGTCTGCTACCCTCAGTCTGCTGCCCCAGCTCACAACAGCAAACATGATTGCACAGCAAACATAAACTACTTTCAATTCTTTCATTGTTACTAAATTAAAACACAAGTCAGGAGGTACAGGTCCCACACCATCAGCTTCCTGCCATTCAGTTCTTGAACCACCTGCACAACCCTCTTCTGTGTCTCAGTATTGCAGCACTGTGATCATGTTCACCACTTTACACTACAAATGGCTTTAATTTGTTTTAATTTGTTAAAAAATCATAATATATGCTTAAAGTATAGTTTTCTTGTGAATTTTGTGTACCTAAAGCTATGTACCTGTGATGATGCAGCAAGTAAGTTTTTCATTGTGTCAATGCCAACATAGAACAGTACAGCACAGGAGCAGGCCCTTCTATCCATTATCAATTAAATTAGTTGTCAAATTGCTAACTAATTTACTCTCTTCTGACTACAATATCCCTCCATTTCCCTCATATTCATGTGCCTACTTGAATGTTCCTCAGAAGTCCCGAATGTTTCTGCCTCAATGACCACCCTAGGCAGCCACATTCCAGGCACCCACCACTCTCCCACATCCGCTTTGAAATGACCCACTCTCACCTTAAATGCATGCCCCTCCCAGTAAGATGGTGGCACACTCGGAGGCAGCGGCTTCTCTGGGTCTGAACAAAGGTGCAAACTTTCATCCTTACATTAGAAAAGCTAAAAGAAGATACGAGGCTGCTTTGGCAAGTTAGGTGAAAATAAATCCAAAGTGTTTCTACAGTTATTTTAATAGCAAAAGGATAATGAGGAATAAAATTGGTCCCTTAGAGAATCAGAGTGGACGGCTATGTGTGGAGCCAAAAGAGATGGGGGAGATTTTGAACAATTTCTTATCTTCAGTATTCACTAAGAAGAAAGATATTGAATTGTGTAAGGTAAAGGAAACAAGAAGGGTAGTTATGGAAAGTATGATGATTAAAGAAAAGGAAGTACTGGCGCTTTTAAGGAATATAAAAGTAGATAAGTCTCCGGGTCCAGACAAGATATTCCCTAGGACCTTGAGCGAAGCTAGTGTGGAAATAGCAGGGGCTCTGACAGAAATATTTCAAATGTCATTAGAAACGGGGATGGTGCCGGAGGATTGGCGTATTGGTCATGTGGTTCCATTGTTTAAAAAGGGTTCTAAGAGTAAACCTAGCAATTATCGGCCTGTGAGTTTGACGTCAGTGGTGCATAAATTGATGGAAGGTATTCTTAGAGATGGTATATATAATTATCTGGATTGACAGGGTCTGATTAGGATCAGTCAACATGGGTTTGTGCATGGAAGGTCATGTTTGACAAATCTTATTGAATTTTTTGATGAGGTTACTAGGAAAGCTGACGAGGGTAAAGCCGTGGATGTTGTCTATATGGACTTCAGTAAGGCCTTTAACAAGGTTCCACATGGAAGGTTAGTTAGGAAGGTTCAATCGTTAGGCATTAATATCGAAGTAGTAAAATGCATTCAGCAGTGGCTGGATGGGAGACGCCACAGAGTAGTGGTGGATAACTGTGTGTCAGATTGGAGGATGGTGTCTAGCGGTGTGCCTCAGGAATCTGTACTGGGTCCAATGTTGTTTGCCATTTACATTAATGATCTGGATGATGGGGTGGTAAATTGGATTAGTAAGACCTACAGCTGAGGAGTTGTGCTGCCTGGGTTTTGCACAGATAAGGCCGTTATACCTCACAATTATATTTTGTGGTCATTACGAAGGAGATGCGGGGAGTTGGCTATGTGCCATTGGATCCTGTAATGGGTTCGGAGCTGGCCCCTCCAACATTGCTGCCCACTGGTGTTCACTCTTAGGAAGACAAGTCTGATTGCCTTCACCTAGGGCTGCACTTGTGTGAGATGAGGAACTTCTGGAGCTGGTTCTTGCAGAAACCTGGCATCAGGCCAACATTCATGCACCATCAATGTACAGGTCATTATACTCAAGGAATTGGGATATATTATTATTTTTATATGTTTTTCTGTTACCATAATGATATGTGCTGTGTGCTTTTTGTGACTGCTGGTACTGTACTTTCATAGTCATAGTCATAGTCATACTTTATTGATCCTGAGGGAAATTGGTTTTCATTACAGTTGCACCATAAATAATTAAATAGTAATATGTAAATTAAGCCAGGAAATAAGTCCAGGACCTGCCTATTGGCTCAGGGTGTCTGACCCTCCAAGGGAGGAGTTGTAAAGTTTGATGGCCACAGGCAAGAATGACTTCCTATGATGCTCAGTGTTGCATCTTGGTGGAATGAGTCTCTGGCTGAATGTACTCCTGTGCCCAACCAGTACATTATGTAGTGGATGGGAGACATTGTCCAAGATGGCATGCAACTTAGACAGCATCCTCTTTTCAGACACCACCGTCAGAGAGTCCAGTTCCATTCCCACAACATCACTGGCCTTACGAATGAGTTTGTTGATTCTGTTGGTGTCTGCTACCCTCAGCCTGCTGCCCCAGCACACAACAGCAAACATGATAGCACTAGCCACCTCAGACTCGAAGAACATCCTCAGCATTGTCCGACAGATGTTAAAGGACCTCAGTCTCCTCAGGAAATAGAGATGGCTCTGACCCTTCTTGTAGACAGCCTCAGTGTTCTTTGACCAGTCGAATTTATTGTCAATTCGTATCCCCAGGTATTTATAATCCTCCACCATGTCCACACTGACCCCCTGGATGGAAACAGGGGTCACCTTGCTCCCAAAGGAACAGTGCTTCGTTTGGCTGTATTCATGTTTATGGTTGAATTACAATTAAACTTGAACTTGATATCCTCTGCTATTAGACATTCCAACACTGGGGGGAAAAATACACTGTATACCTACTCTATCTATGCCTCTTATAATCTTAAACCTCAATCAGATCTCCTCTCATCCTTTGCCACTCCAGAAAAAAAAGACTATTGTTATAACACATGCTGTCTAATCCAGGCAACATCCAGGTAAACCTCTTTTGCACCCTCTACAAAGCCTAGACATTCTTCATATAATGGGGCTACTAAAACTATATACCATACACCAGGTGTGGCCTAGCTAGAGTTTTACAAAGCTGCAAAATAACTTAACTTTTGAACTTGGTGCCTCGACTAATAAATGCAGACATGCCACATGCCTTCTTAGCCACTCCATCAACCTGTGTAGCCACTTTCAGGGAGCTACAAACTTGGTCATCAAGATCCCTCTGCTTATCAACACCGTTAAGTGTCTTGCCCTTTAACTGTGTGCCATCTCTTTATATTTGACCTCCCAAAGATACAACACTTCACATTTCAGTGGGTTAATCTTCTTTAGCCATTTCTTGGCCCATACCAGCAACTGATCTAAAATCCCATTGTATTCTTTACCAGTCCTCTACAGTATCCAGAACACAACCAGTCTGCACATCATCTGCAAACTTACTAACCCACCCATCTACGTTTTCATCCAGGTTATTTATATACATCACAAAGAGCAAAGGTCCCAGCACACACCACCACACACCACTAACAGACCTAAAGCTAGAATGAGTGCCTCCAACCAGTGCCCTCTGTCTTCTTTGGGCAAGCCAGTTCTGAATCCAAATAGCCAAATCACCATGCCTCTTAATCATTTGAATGAGTCACCCATGAGGATCCTTGTCAGACATCTAATTAAAAGCCATGTAGACAACAACCACAGCTCTACCCTCATCAATCTCCCTTGTCAAAAAACTTCAAATTCAATCAAGTTAGTAAAACTTGATTTGCCCTGCACATGCCATCCTCGCTCTCCCTAATTAAGCCATAGTTTTCCAAATACTCATAAATCCCATCCCTAAGAATTCTCTCCAGTAACTTCTCTACCACTGATGTGAGACTCACTGGTATGTAGCTTGCAGGATTATCCGTGGTTCCCTTCTGGTATAATGGAATCAAAAACAGAGCCTTTGGCACATCTAGTAATCTACTCCCATTCACCTGCACCCACCCTCCATACCACTGTCATCCATGTACCTATGCAAGCCCCACTGAAACCTTGAAATTGAGCTTGCATGTACACTTGCACTAGCAGGTCAATCCACATTCTCATGATCCTCTGAGTGAAGTTTCCCCTCATGTTGCCCTTAGGCTCTTCACACTTAACCCATGACCTCTAGTTATAGTCCCACCCTACTCCAATGGAAAGAGCCTGCTTGCATTTACCCTATCTATATCCCTCATAATTTTGCATCTTTATCAAATTTCCCCTCAATCTTTTAAGGAATAAAGCTTAACCTATTCAATCTTTCCTATAACTCAGGTCCCCCAGTCCCAGCAACATCCTTGTAAATTTTCTCCATACTCTTTCAACCTTATTTACATCTTTCCTGAAGGTTGGTGACCAAAACTGCATCTAGTACTCCAAATTAGGCCTCACAATTATCTTGTACAAATTCAATACAACATCTCAACTCCTAAACTAAATTCATTGATTTATAGTCATAGAGAAAGCCAAAAGCTTTCTTTATGACCATATCTACCTGTGACACCACTTTCAAGGAATTATATTCTCTTTATATTTCCAGATCCCCCTGTTCTACTGCACTTCTCACTGTTTCACCACTCGCTTGCAAGACGACCCTGTGCTGCCATTTTCAATGAACTATGAACCTGTTTGTTCTACCACACTCCTCAGAGCCCTACTGCTCACTGACTAATATCCAACTGGTTGTTCCTACTGAAGTGAAACACCTCGCATTTGTCTGCATTAAATTTTATCTGTCATTTTCAGCTTATTTTTCCAGCTAGTTCAGATTCCACTGCAAACACTGGTAATCTTCCTCACTGTCCACTATATCCCCAATCTAGCTGTTATCTGCAAATTTGCTGATCAATTTAACCACATTATCATCCAGATCATCGCTATAGACAGCAAACAGCAATGGACCCAGCCCGATTCCTATGGCAATCAAATAATCACAGGCCTCCAGTCAGATGGGCAACCTTCTACTACCACTCTCTGGCTTCTCTTACAAAGCTAATGTCTAATCCAATTTACTACCTCACTTTGAATGCCAAGCGATTGAACCTTCTTGACCAACCTCCTGTGTGGGATCTTGTCAAATGCCTTGGAGAAGTCCATGTAGACAATGTCTACTACCTTGCCTTCATCAACTTTCCTGATAACTTCTTCGAAAAGTTCTACAAGATTGGTTACACAGGGCCTACTATACACAAAGCTATGCTGACAGTCCACATCTATCCAAGTACTCATATTTGGTCCCATAGAATAACTTCCATCAACTTTCTCACTACTGATGTCAGGCTGACCAGCCTACAACTTCTTAGTTTATTCTTAAACAGCAGAACAAAATTAGCTACACTCCAATGTACTGGTGTCTCACCTGTTGCTAAGGATGACTAAAGCATTTTTGGTAGGGCCCCTGCAAATTCTGCACTTGCCTCCCACAGGGTCCAAGGGGATTTATCCACCCCAATTTGCCTCAAGACATGAAACACCTCCTCCTCTGTAACCTGCATAGGGTTCGTGATCAAGCTGCTGTTTTGCCTTACTTCTATAGACTCCATGTTCATCTCCTGAGTCCATCCCCCATCTCTTTTCGCTCCATACATTCTGACCTTCCCGAAGACCAATTTTGGCCCTTGCAATCCTTTTACTCTTAACATATCTGTAGAATCTCTTGGGATTCTCTTTTATTTTTTCTACTTGGACAACCTCATGCCTTCTTTTAAGAATTCAGGAGGGCTAAGTGCTCTCCTGCATTTCTTATACTCCATAAGCATCTGATTTGTTCCTACCTCCTTTTTTTTTCTTAACTATAGCCTCAAAATCTCTTGCAAACCAAGGCTCCCTGCACTTGTTATCTTTACCTTTTATTTTGACAGGTACATACAATCTTCATGCTCTCAAAATTTCACTTTTGAAGGCCTCCCACTTACCAAGTGCACCTTTGCCAGAAAACAGCCTGTCCTTGCCAGATCATTTCAGTTACCTCATCTGTGCCTAGACAGGACATGCTAATATTGGTCAATGCTCCAGCAACCTCTTCTCTTGCTTCCCTTAATAAACAGGGGTATATCCCATCAGGCCCTAGGCATGACAAGAGAGCTATAGATAGTGATGAACCCAAGTTCAGAGTAAGGTCTAATTTAACTGAGACTCAAAATAAACAAATCAACACAAAAAAAAACAAGAGCAAGGGCACAATCACAACCAGTGACTCAAGAAATGGAACTCCTACAACTGAGCACTGAGTGCCTAGCACCAGGGCTTTAACAACAGAATTCACATGAAGGAATGTGGTCTGAGTCTTCAGCTAACCATCGTTCAGGGAATTGTAGTGCTGAAACTTGGATGCCTGCTTCTGTTCAGTCAGGACCATGACAGTGGAAACTTATCCAGCTTAACATTCTTTAAGTAGACCCTACACTACTTCCTTCTTTACCTCAAAATGCCTTAGCATATCAATAAGCACTAATCTCCCAGGCTTCCACGTCTTTCTCCTAGGTAAATACCAATGAAAAGTATTCATTAAGAACCTCATCCATCTTCTCTGCATCCAAGGAATAATTCCCCCTTTACCTTTGAGTGTTTTTTTCCGCTCCCTAGTCAGACTCTTGATCTTAATCTATGTATAGAATGCATTACAACAGGAATTCTGCAGATGCTGGAAATTCAAGCAACACACATAAAAGTTGCTGGTGAACGCAGCAGGCCAGGCAGCATCTCTAGGAAGAGGTGTAGTCGACGTTTCAGGCCGAGACCCTTCGTCAGGACTAACTAAAGGAAGAGTGAGTAAGGGATTTGAAAGTGGGAGGGAGAGGGGGAGATCCAAAATGATAGGAGAAGACAGGAGAGGGAGGGCTGGAGCCAAGAGCTGGACAGTTGATTGGAAAAAGGAATACGAGAGGATCATGGGACAGGAGGTCCGGGAAGAAAGAAGGGGGGGGGGGACCCAGAGGATGGGCAAGAGGTATATTCAGTGGGACAGAGGGAGAAAAAGGAGAGTGAGAGAAAGAATGTGTGTATAAAAATAAGTAACAGATGGGGTACGAGGGGGAGGTGGGGCATTAGCGGAAGTCAGAGAAGTCGATGTTCATGCCATCAGGTTGGAGGCTACCCAGATGGAATATAAGGTGTTGTTCCTCCACCCTGAGTGTGGCTTCATCTTTACAGTAGAGGAGGCCGTGGATAGACATGTCAGAATGGGAATGGGATGTGGAATTAAAATGTGTGGCCACTGGGAGATCCTGCTTTCTCTGGCGGACAGAGCGTAGGTGTTCAGCAAAGCGGTCTCCCAGTCTGCGTCGGGTCTCGCCAATATATAAAAGGCACACAGAAGGTCCCAGTTTACATTAGGAAATTTGAAATCCTCTATGACAACAACCCTATTGTTTTCACACATTTCCAAAATCTGCCTGCATGCCTGTTCTTCAATGCCCCAGTGGCTAATGAGGGATCTGTAGTACAATAACATCAGAGTGACTGCATTTTCTTATTCTGGAGTTCTACCCATATAGATTCTGTGGCCGGGCCCTCCATTAGGACTCCTCTAAGTGCAGCTGTAATATTATCCCTGATTTGAATGCCTACAAGATGGCTTTTTAAAGTAGTTTGTCATTTAGCCTACTAGGGGATCAGTTATACTGGATTGGGTGTTATGTAATGAACTGGAGGTGTTTAGGGAGCTTAAGGTAAAAGAACCATTAGGATACAGTGATAGCAATATGGTTGAGTTTAACTTGAAATTTGATAGGGAGAGATTAGAGTCTGACGTGGCACTATTTTAGTGGAGTACAGGAAATTATAGTGGTGTGAGAGAGGAGCTGGCCAAAGTAAATTGGAGATGCTGGCAGTGATGGCAGCAGAGCATCAATAGCTTGAGATTCTGGGAAAAATGAGGAAGGTGTGATAGATAGATATACTGTATTCCAAAAACAAAGAAATACTCAAATGGCAAAATTGTACAACCGTGGTTGATGAGGGAAGTCAAAGCTAATGTAAAAGCAAAAGAGAGGGTATACAACAAAGCAACAATTAGTGGGAAGACAAAGGATTGTGAAGCTTTCAAAACCCTACAGAGAACATCTAAAAGAAACATTGAGAAGGAAAAGATGAAATATGAAAGCAAGCTAGCAAACAATATCAAAGTGGATAGTAACACACATCAAAGTTCCTGGTGAATGCAGCAGGCCAGGCAGCATCTCTAGGAAGAGGTACAGTCGATGTTTCAGGCTGAGACCATTCATCAGGACTAACTGAAGGAAGAACTAGTAAGAGATTTGAAAGTGGGAGGGGGAGGGGGAGATCCAAAATGATAGGAGAAGACAGGAGGGGGAGGGATGGAGCCAAGAGCTGGACAGGTGATTGGCAAAAGGGATATGAGAGGATCATGGGACAAGAGGATGGGCAAGCAGTATAGTCAGAGGGACAGAGGAAGAAAAAGGAGAGTGAGAGAAAGAATGTGTGTATATAAATAAATAACAGATGGGGTACGAGGGGGAGGTGAGGCATGAGCGGAAGTTAGAGAAGTCAATATTCATGCCATCAGGTTGGAGGCTACCCAGAAAGAATATAAGGTGTTGTTGTTCCAACCTGAGTGTGGCTTCATCTTTACAGTAGAGGAGGCCGTGGATAGACATGTCAGAATGGGAATGGGATGTGGAATTAAAATGTGTGGCCACTGGGAGATCCTGCTTTCCCTGGCGGACAGAGCGTAGGTGTTCAGCAAAACGATCTCCCAGTCTGAGTCGGGTCTCACCAATATACAGAAGGCCACATCAGGAGCACCGGACGCAGTATATCACCCCAGCTGACTCATAGGTGAAGTGTCGCCTCACCTGGAAGGACTGTCTGTGGCCCTGAATGGTGGTAAGGGAGGAAGTGTAAGGGCATGTGTAGCACTTGTTCCGCTTACAAGGATAAGTGCCAGGAGGGAGATCAGTGGGGAGGGATGGAGGGGACGAATGGACAAGGGAGTCGCGTAGGTAGCGATCCCTGCGGAAAGCAGAGAACAGGGGGAAGGAAAGATGTGCTTAGTGGTGGGATCCCGTTGGAGGTGGCAGAAGTTACGGAGAATAATATGTTGGACCCGGAGGCTAGTGGGGTGGTAGGTGAGGACCAGGGGAACCCTATTCCTAGTAGCGTGGCGGGAGGATGGAGTGAGAGCAGATGTGCGTGAAATGGGGGAGATGCGTTTGAGAGCAGAGTTGAGGGTGGAAGAAGGGAAGCCCCTTTCTTTAAAAAAGGTGGACATCTCCCTCATCCAGGAATGAAAAGCTTCATCCTGAGAGCAGATGCGGCGGAGACGGAGGAAAAAAAAATCATTAGATGCAATGGACCAAGTGTTGGCAAATGGGATTAATATCAATGGACTTGTTGACCCAAATGAACTGTTTCTGTGCTGTGATTGTATGACTTAATGACTCGTTGAACTCCAGCATTTCAATAAATTCTGGTCTTGATAATAACCCACAGATTCAAAAACTGAATTTAGGAAATCATTAATGGAAGAATCTGTCATGTTGAAGTGTCTCCATCCCATATGCATGCTGCAAAGATCAACATAAAAATGCAGCTTAGTTTTATCAGTCTGAGCAGAACCTTAATGACAATAGTTTAATGCAAGATCATTTTCTTCAATAGCTACAGGAATAGAGAAGGAGAACAGAACTAATGGGATTGACTTGATGGGCCAAATGGCCTCTCTGAGCTCTGATAATTATAGTTCTCTGTGCCAGCATTGGAGATCATTGAATAAAGTTCAGAGGTGTAACTATATAAATATTCATTTCTAGGTTTTAATTCTGGTCGCCTTCAAGTGTAAGTGCCCAGAGAGTCAGGTCTCATAAGAGAATAAGAATATAAGAACTTAAGAAATAGGAGCAAGAGTAGGCCATCTGGCCCATTCATTCTGCTCTGCCATTCAATAAGATCATGGTTGATCTGGTTGTGGTTAATCCACCTACCTGCCTTTTCCCCATAACCTTTAATTCTCCTGCCACGCAAAAATCTATCTAATTGTGCTTTAAACGTATTTATAATGAGGTGGACTCTACTGCTTCTCTGGGCAGAGAATTTCACAGATTCACTACTCTCTGGGAAAAGCAGTTTCTCTTGATCTTCGTCCTAAATCTAAACCCTTTAGTAGTTGAAACATTATGCCTTTCATAATTTTGTACGTTTCTAGAAGATCTCAATTCCAAAGAAGAAGTATACAAATTAGCCAGAGAAAGTGGCTCACCTAAGGACTGGGAGAAATTCAGAGTTCAGCAGAGGAGGACAAAAGGCTTAATTAGGAAGGGGAAAAAAGATTATGAGAGAAAACTGGCAGGGAACATAAAAACGGACTGTAAAAGCTTTTATAGATATGTAAAAAGGAAAAGACTGGTAAAGACAAATGTAGGTACCCTGCAGACAGAAACAGGTGAATTGATTATGGGGAGCAAGGACATGGCAGACCAATTGAATAATTACTTTGGTTCTGTCTTCACCAGGGAGGACATAAATAATCTTCCAGAAATAGTAGGGGACAGAGGGTCCAGTGAGATGGAGGAACTGAGCAAAATACATGTTAGTAGGGAAGTGGTGTTAGGTAAATTGAAGGGATTGAAGGCAGATAAATCCCCAGGGCCAGATGGTCTGCATCCCAGGGTGCTTAAGGAAGTAGCCCAAGAAATAGTGGATGCATTAGTGATAATTTTTCAAAACTCGTTAGATTCTGGACTAGTTCCTGAGGATTGGAGGGTGGCTAATGTAACTCCACTTTTTAAAAAAGGAGGGAGAGAGAAACCGGGGAATTATAGACCGGTTAGCCTAACGTCGGTGGTGGGGAAACTGCTGGAGTCAGTTATCAAGGATGTGATAACAGCACATTTGGAAAGCGGTGAATTGATCGGACAAAGTCAGCATGGATTTGTGAAAGGAAAATCATGTCTGATGAATCTCAGAATTTTTTGAGGATGTAACTAGTAGAGTGGATAGGGGAGAACCAGTGGATGTGGTATATTTGGATTTTCAGAAGGCTTTTGACAAGGTCCCACACAGGAGATTAGTGTGCAAACTTAAAGCACACGGTATTGGGGGTAAGGTATAGGTGTGGATGGAGAATTGGTCAGCAGACAGGAAGCAAAGAGTGGGAATAAACGGGACCTTTTCAGAATGGCAGGCGGTGACTAGTGGGGTACCACAAGGCTCAGTGCTGGGACCCCAATTGTTTACAATATATATTAATGACTTGGATGAGGGAATTAAATGCAGCATCTCCAAGTTTGCGGATGACACGAAGCTGGGTGGCAGTGTTAGCTGTGAGGAGGATGCTAAGAGGATGCAGGGTGACTTGGATAGGTTGGGTGAGTGGGCAAATTCATGGCAGATGCAATTTAATGTGGATAAATGTGAAGTTATCCACTTTGGTGGCAAAAATAGGAAAACAGATTATTATCTGAATGGTGGCCGATTAGGAAAAGGGGAGGTGCAACGAGACCTGGGTGTCATTATACACCAGTCATTGAAAGTGGGCATGCAGGTACAGCAGGCGGTGAAAATGGCGAATGGTATGCTGGCATTTATAGCGAGAGGATTCGAGTACAGGAGCAGGGAGATACTACTGCAGTTGTACAAGGCCTTGGTGAGACCACACCTGGAGTATTGTGTGCAGTTTTGGTCCCCTAATCTGAGGAAAGACATCCTTGCCATAGAGGGAGTACAAAGAAGGTTCACCAGATTGATTCCTGGGATGGCAGGACTTTCATATGAAGAAAGACTGGATGAACTGGGCTTGTACTCGTTGGAATTTAGAAGATTGAGGGGGGATTTGATTGAAACGTATAAGATCCTAAAGGGATTGGACAGGCTAGATGCAGGAAGATTGTTCCCGATGTTGGGGAAGTCCAGAACGAGGGGCCACAGTTTGAGGATAGAGGGGAAGCCTTTTAGGACCGAGATTAGGAAAAACTACTTCACACAGAGAGTGGTGAATCTGTGGAATTCTCTGCCACAGGAAACAGTTGAGGCCAGTTCATTGGCTATATTTAAGAGGGAGTTAGATATGGCCCTTGTGGCTATGGGGGTCAGGGGGTATGGAGGGAAGGCTGGGGCGGGGTTCTGAGTTGGATGATCAGCCATGATCATAATAAATGGCGGTGCAGGCTCGAAGGGCCGAATGGCCTACTCCTGCACCTATTTTCTATGTTTCTATTTCCTTTCATTCTTCTGAATTCCAGCGAGTATTTTCCCAAGCACCTCAAGCTCTTCACTACTGTAGAATATACAGTTCTTCAGGCATATTACATTTCCATTTGAGATACCAGATAAATTTACCACAAGATAATAGTATTCTTGTTTGTCCATAGATACCAGATACAGTAGGATAACTTCTGCCTTTCAAACAACTAGCAATTCACAAGGGAGCCAGCATTAACCAGAGCTCAGAGCTTATCATGTTCAGGAACTGCCCATCAGGCTGAGATATTTCACAAAAAAAGTCAAAGTTGAGGAGTAACCTAAAAGAGTTTTTTTTTTTAATTTGGAGAGGACACAAGAGAGTTGATGTTGCGAAGTCGACCCCATTTGTGAGAAACAACAAAATGAGGACCATTAATTATGAGGACCTCTCATGAATCCAATATGGTGCAGAAGAGGCTTTTCAATTCAAAGAGTAGTGAAAATTGGAATTCACCATCAAATGAGTGGTTGATTCAGACAGCAACGCAGCAGTCAGCAGAAGCTGGAAGGAGCAAACAGAAGAATTGTGATGCCCTTTAATTATACACTGGCAATAAAAAGAAAGGGTTTTTGCAACCTATGACTGTTGGCACAATATCAAGTTATCAATCACTTGTGGTTTTATGCAAGAGGTCTGAGGCAGGAAGAAGTGACAGAGACTGAAATGGAGTGTAGTACAGACAAGATAGGCTGAAGGGCCTGTTTTTTCAGCAATTGTAAGCCCAGATTTGCTTAATTTTCTTTATATTTGTACTTACCTGTCATTTTCTACCTTAACTTCACCCCTTTTTATTCTGTTCCCTATTTAATTCAGTTCCACTTGTTTCTTTTAAAATTTTTTGTGGATATCAAATCTCTACTTTCCAATCTCTCCAGTAGCAGATGGTGTAGATTACTTGCACCCAGGCCATTCTGAAACATCTTTCACACAGTAGCAGCTAGAGAAGAAATTGAAACTAATTTGCTGCTCGCCTCTGCCCCTTCTCTAATTCAGCTCCAATAAATCATCTCACCATAATAATTCCCCAGCTGCAGAATGACTATGGTTCACTAAAATAATGAAACTAAAAGCCAAGTTCAATTTTATAGGGTAGATTACTACTTATGACCATTTTTAGACCATGTAAATTGAAAATTTGTTGAAAAGCATGGCTGGAGGATAGAACAGCTTAGTTCAGGTCTCCTTCATATGTAAATGCCTTCTTATAAAGGCCGAAAAAAAACTATTCCTTTCAAGATTTGGTAAAACCAGAGAAGCTTGGTTCCATTCCATGCTGGGTTTCAAAGATTAAATCCACATTTCCTTTCTTAATCTTTGCTTGATCCACAACAAGGTAGACAATTATTATTATCTCTTTGGGGGCCATTGGACGTATTACTGTTCAGCAGATGACAGCTGGGCAGTCTTATCTACTTTGTTGCTAATATGGCTAAATAAAGAAATGGGGTGCCACAGTAGCATAGCAGTTAGTGTGACACTATTACCACTCAGGGCATCAGAGTTCGATTCCAACGCAGTTTGTAAGGAGTTTGCATGTTCTCCCTGTGAACACGTGCATTTCCTCCGGATGCTCCAGTTTCCTTCCACATTTCAAAGATGGTTATTTGGTCATTATAAGTTTTCCAGTAACTAGGCTAAGTTGAACAGGCAGATTGCTGGGTGGTGTGGCCTATTCCATGCAGTATTTCTAAATGAATAAAATTTTGTGAAATTGACAACTCAGCCTTAGTTTCAATTGGAGAAAATATTCTGAATTCTCAACCAATATTTCAATTTGGAAAGCTCACTTTTTAATAATAAATTGAAATTGGTCCCAGAGCAATAAAACCACTGAATTATTAGTGTATACAAAGAAAATTTGGCCCTACAGATCGATGATGGCTTCTTGAAGAGCAATCTCATTAATGCTATTCCCTTGCAACAAACAAGCCTGTTACATTTTCTCTCTCTGACGTGTATGTCTAGTTCCATTTTTTTAACATTGTGCATTGCAAACATTTCCCTTATAACACCTTTGTCAAAATTTTAAACCTATGACTCCTGGTCATTACACTATATATTAATGGAAATACCCTAACTATGCTTACGATATTGAAATCTACCAATTCCCTCTCCAACTTCTTTGCTCCAAAGAGAAATACCACAGCTTCTAAACTTCCAGGCAAAATCCCTTATCCTTGGAAACATTTTATAAAATTATTTCTCACTCCTAAGGATTAACAACCTTTGTAAAGTTAGGCAATAAAATTTAATGCAAATGAGTTTAATGCACCTTAGCTTATTCTAATTTTGATATTTTGGACAGGCATGTTGGTTGGGATCAGCATTAAAAATCTCGAGTATCCGTAGAGATAGGCAAATGAAGTACTAGATGAAACATTTCTGCTACGTCATAACAATTCAAACATCATATCCTGTATTTTTATATCAGCTGGAGCAAATTTAGAAATTGTGGAATCATATACAGGGTACATTTTCATAAACTTGCACTACGAGTATCTCCTCCTACAGTGTCAGATTGACTCACTGAAATCTTCCTGCTGATCATTTTATTTGGCTCATGTTGACCTTTATTTCTCCCATTTACATTCACTGATGATGTTCTCATTCAGTGAATACAGAATGAAGGATTTAAGTAATTGTAATTTGATCTTTTTCCCTTTGTATACAAGTGGTGATTAGAATATGAATATTTATAGGTTTTTATTTCACAGAAAGGTGATGTAAGTTACTCACTGAGAGAGCTTCTTTGAGCTTCTGCTGAAAGGGCTTAGCCTCCTCACTTGCTAAGGAATTGAAAGGATTGCTCTATAAATTGTCACCACCGTAGACTCATCATCTACTATCGATGGTGCAGCACATCTGTTTTTCCTCCATATCTTATCGTAGATATAAGAACATGGAAGTCTTAAGGCTGCAGATACAGAAGATGGTGAGCCACTTAGAACATTTTTTGGTGTGAAGCAGACCAGACATTGCAAGACTCCCTAAGGAAAGTCAGCCTAAGTTTGCATGTTTTCATGACTGGGACAGGAACCTAGATAGATTTGAAGAAGGAACAGTTTTTGTTACGAGCAACGCTACAGGAGATTCCCTACACATGTAAAATGTAATACCACAGTTCCTACAAATCATTAAACTATCTACAATGAGAATAAGAAAAACGTCAAACTTAAACTACCCTAACTGACAAATTACTTCATGCTCATTTGCTCATTTGGCAAACTTATATATTATTTTATTCATGTTAAAAACCTTAAATTAGTTTTAAAGTACTTTTGAAAATCGTGTGGTTGTGAAAGTAGCTATGTAGATAGAAATCTTTCATCTTCCTTAGTGGCATATTAAAACCTTGCATCCATCATGAACAAACTATTACTTCATATGTGAAAATGTGCTTTCTCTTGAAAATGAATAAAGTGTCAGTAAAGGTCAAGCGTTCAAGAGACATGAAGGGGAGAAAGCAGGAGATTGGGTTTGAGAGGAAAATTCTATCAGCCATGATAAGAGCAAAAGACCATAAGACATATGTGTAGATTTAGGCCATTCAGCCCATCGAGTCTGCTCCACCATTCCATCATGACTGATCCCGGATCCCACTCAACACCATACATCTGTATTCTTGCTGTATCCTTTGAAGGCCTGACTAATCAAGAAATTACCAACTTCAGCTTTAAATATATCCATGCACATTGAGTCCACCACAGTCTGTGGCAGAGTGTAGAATACTACAGGTTCACTGCTCTCTGGCTAAAAAAAATCTCCTTACCTCTGTTCTAAGGAGTTGCCGCTCAATCTTGAGGCTGTGGCCTCTGGCTCTGGATATCCCCACCACAGAAAACATGCTCTCTACATCCACCCTGTCTAATCCTTTCAACATTAGGTAGGTTTCAATGAGATCTCTCCGCATTCTTCTAAATTCCAGTGAGTACAGGCACAAAGCTGCCAAACACTCCTCATACGTTAACCTCTTCATTTCCGGAATCATCCTTGTGAATCTCCTCTGAACACTCACCAATGACAACACATCCTTTCTGATATTTTGGGGCCAAAAACTGCTGGCAATACTCTAAGTGTGCCCTGACTAGTGTCTTATAAAGGCTCAGCATTTTCTCCTTGCTTTTATACTTTATTCCCCTTGAAATAATTACCAACATTTTATTTGCCTTCTTTACTACAGACTCAATCTGTAAATTAACCTTCTGGGAGTCTTGCACAAGGCCCCCTAAGTTCCTCTGCACCTCTGATGTTTGAATTTTCTCCCTATTTAGTTAACAGTCCACGCTATTATTCCTTTTACCAAAATGCACTATCATATATTTCCCAACCCAGTATTCCATCTGCCACTTTTTTGCCTACTCCTCCAATTTGTCTAGGTGCTTCCTCAGCACTACCCATCCCTCCAACTATCTTTGTATCATCCACAAACTTTGCCACAAAGTCATCAATTCCATTATCCAAATCATTGACAAACAATGTGAAAAGTAGCAGTCCCAATACTGACACCTCAGGAACACCACTAGTCACTGGCAGCGAACCAGAAAAGGCCCCCTTTATTCCCATTTGCTGCCTCTGTCTGTCAGCGATTCCCCTATCTATGCCAGTACCTTTCCTGTAATGCCACAGGATTTTATCATGTTAAGCAGCCTCATGTGTGGCACCTTATCAAATGCCTTCTGAAAATCCAAGCAAATGACATCCACTACCTCTCCTTTGTCCACCCTGCCTGTTACTTCCTTGAAGAATTCTAACAGATTTGTCAGGTAAGTTTTCCCTTCACAGAACCCATGCTGACGTTGACATTTTATCATTAGTCTCCAAGTACCTTCAAACCTCATCCTTCATAATGGACAACATTTTCCCAACCACTGAGATTAGGCTAACTGGCCTATAGTTTCCTTTCTTTTGATTCCTCCCTTCTTAAATAGAGGGGTGACATTTGCTTGATGAAATGGTGGAGCAGACTTGATGAGCCAAATAGCCTACTTCTGATCCTATATTTTATGGTCTTAAAATGTCAGGACAACTTTCAGGATTTATCAGAGTCATAGCAATTAGACATAATCATTAATATAAAGGTGTCACAACAGGGGAGCAGACCCAATTGCAAGACACAGACACTGAAGTACTAGGGACAGGACTAGGTGTGTAAAGAAAGCAAGGGAAGTGGGGAAGAAACAACGCTGGACAAGACACAGGCCCTGGACGAAACTAGGATACAGGGCCTGGGCTAGGACAAGACTAGGAAAGCGGGACCTGGACGAGGAACAAGGAACTTGGAATCTGGACAAGGGCTCCGAGCCAGAGACTGGACAGGGACATGGAAACTGGGTCTTGACTCGGGCTCGGACCCCGGATCTAGGCATGGCTACAGGACTGGACATGGCTAGGCTATGGGACTGGACCTGGCCACAGGACTGGACGTGGAACTCCTGCACAGGACGAGAACACAAAGCCGTGGCTTGGACCAGACGAGATTCTCAGACGTGCCTTGGACCAGACGCATTTCTTGGACGTGCCTTGGACCAGACACATTTCTCCTGGGCTGGACGAGGCACAAGGACAGGACGAGACCCTAAAGCCTTGACTTGGTCTTGGGAGACAGGAACACAGAACACAGAGCCTTGGTCTTGGGAGGCAGGAATGCAAAACACAGAGCCTTGGTCTTGTGAGACAGGAATGCAGAACACAGAGCCAGGACCCCTCCATGGGAACAGGACTTGGGGCCGGGGCTCTACACAGAGTCCTAGGGAGCAGGACATAGGGCTGGAATTCATACACAGAACACAGAGAGACAGTTTTCATCACAAGGTAGCAGCAAATGGCCGGACCTACCTAGCCAAGGCGTGGGCACAGAGACGGTTCCCAACATAAGGGAGCGGCAAATGGCCGGACCTACATAGTGAAGGCGTGGACACAGAGATGGTTTCAAACTACGATAGTCAGTTCCTTATCTAGACACAGCAAAGCTCCGGTCTTGCTCCGGTGGTAGAATTCGACAGCGATACAGGCAAGGTTGCAGTCAAAGCTTCAGGAAGAAGGTGAAGTGAAGGGAACAGTCCAGCAAATGAAGCTGAACCCTAGAGCTATTTATGTAGCCAGCCCAAAATGAGAATCATGTGCTTCAACTTAGACACCCAACAGAACAAGGGAAAACTGGAAAAACTGGAATAAGGATCGATGGACCTGGTCCGTGAACGAGAATGCAGACTTCACGGACCGGACCATGGCATAACACCGCCCCCACCCCCCCCCACCCATGGGAGCCTCCTGGCATCCTGGCAACCGAACAGGCTTTCCAGGACAAAGAACAACACAAGCAGGTGGGGGGGGGGCATTCAACAGGATGGAAACCAAGATGGCGAGAGTAACACGACAGTGTCTGTGTCGCTGGGTCTATGCTTGACTGGGCTGTTCTGTCATAAGGGGGTGGCGTCACTGAGAGGACCCAAATGCAAGACACAGACACTGAAGTACTATGAACAGGACAGGACTAAAGTTAGGGACGTGACGGGATGCAGACTAGGAGCTGGGACGAGAACACAGAATTGGGCTAGGATATTGGCTAGACAAGCGGGATCAGGAATAGGAACTGAGAACTAGAAGCCTGGGTTTGAACTCTGGATCTATGTGAGGACAAGGCATGGCTACAGAACTGGACATGGCTAGGCTAAGGGACCGGACATGGAACCCCTGTACAGGACGAGAACACAAAGCCGTGGCTTGCACTAGATGAGGTTCTTGTGCGTGGCTTGGATTAGACGAGGTTCTTGGACGTGGCTTGGACTAGACGAGATACTCCTGGGCTGGGCGAGGCACAAGGACAGAACGAGACCCCGAAGCCTTGACTTGGTCTTAAGAGACAGGAATGCAGAACACAGAGCCTTGGTCTTGGGAGACAGGAATGCAGAACACAGAGCCTTGGTCTTGGGAGACAGGAACGCAGAACACAGAGCCTTGGTCTTGAGAGACAGGAACGCAGAACACAGAGCCTTGGTCTTGAGAGACAGGAACGCAGAACACAGAGCTTTGGTCTTGAGAGACAGGAACATGGAACACAGAGCCGGGACTCCTCTTTGGGAACAGGACTTGGGGCGCCTGCTCTACACAGAGTCAGGACCCCTCCTAGGGAGCAGGACGTAGGGCTGGGAGTCATACACAGAACACAGAGAGACGGTTCCCACACAAGGTAGCAGCAAATGGCCGGACCTATCTAGCGAAGGCGTGGACACAGAGACGGTTCCCAACACAAGGTAGCGGCAAACGGCCAGACCTACCTAGCGAAGGCGTGGACACAGAGATGGTTCCCAACACAAGGTAGCGGCCAACAGCCAGACCTACTTAGCAAAGGTGTGGACACAGAGACAGTTCCAAACAATGACAGCCAGTTCCTTATCTAGACATAGCGAGGCTCCGGTCTTGCTTCAGTGGTAGAACTTGACAGCGATACAGGCAAGGACACAGGCGAGGTCGCAGGCAAGGCTTCAGGCAGAGGATGTAGGCAAGGCTTCAAGAAGGTGAAGTGAAGGGAACAGTCCAGCAAATGAAGCTGAACCCTGGAGCTATTTATGTAGCCAGCCCACAATGAGAATCATGTGCTTCAACTTAGACACCCAACAGAACAAGGGAAAACCGGAAAACCTGGAATAAGGATCGATGGACTGGTCCATGAACCAGAATGCGGACTTCACGGTCCGGACCATGACATAACACCCACTCCCACCCATGGGAGCCTCCTGGCAACCGAACAGGCTTTCCAGGACAAAAGACAACACAAGCAGGTGGGGTGGCATTCAACAGGAGGGAAACCAAGATGGCAAGAGTAACACGACAGTGTCTGTGTCGCTGGGTTTATGCCTGATTGGGCTGTTCTGTCATAAGGAGGTGGCATCGTTGAGAGGACCCAAATGCAAGGCACAGACACTGAAGTACTAGGAACAGGACAGGACTAAAGTTAGGGACATGACTGGATGCAGACTAGGAGCTGGGACAAGAACATAGGCTTGGGCTAGGACATTGGCAAGGCAAGCAGGATCAGGAATAGGAACTGAGAACTAGGAGCCTGGGCTTGGACTCTGGATCTATGTGAGGACAAGGCATGGCTACAGAACTGGATGTGGCTAGGCTACGGGACTGGACATGGAACGCCTGCACAGGACGAGAACACAAAGCTGTGGCTTGTACTACACGAGGTTCTTGGACATGGCTTGGACTATATGAGGTTCTTGGACGTGGCTTGGACTAGACGAGATACTCCTGGGCTGGGTGAGGCACAAGGACAGGACGAAACCCCGGAGCCTTGACTTGGTCTTGAGAGACAGGAATGCAGAACACAGAGCCTTGGTCTTGGGAGACAGGAACGCAGAACACAGAGCCTTGGTCTTGGGAGACAGGAACGCAGAACACAGAGCCTTGGTCTTGAGAGACAGGAACATGGAACACAGAGCCGGGACCCCTCCTTGGGAACAGGACTTGGGGCCCCTGCCCTACACAGAGTCAGGACCCCTCCTAGGGAGCAGGACTTAGGGCTGGGACTCATACACAGAACACAGAGAGACAGTTCCCAACTCAAGGTAGCGGCAAACAGCCAGACCTACCTAGCAAAAGCGTGGACACAGAGACAGCTCCAAACAATGACAGACAGTTCCTTATCTAGACACAGCAAGGCTCCAGTCTTGCTCCAGTGGTAGAACTTGACAAGTTATACAGGCAAGGACACAGGTGAGGTTGCAGGCAAGTCTTCAGGGCAAGGCTTTAGGCAGAGGTTTCAGGCAAAGCTTCAGGAGGAAGGTGAAGGGAAGGGAAGGGAACAGTTCAGCAACTGAAGCTGAACCCAAGAGCTATTTATGTAGCCAGCCCAAAATGAGAAGCATGTGCTTCAATTTAGACACCCACAGAACAAGCGAAAACCGGAAAACCTGGAACAAGGATTGATGGACCAGTCTGTGAACTGGAATGCGGATTTCATGGACCGGACCATGACAAAAGGAAATCTAATCAATTTGCAAACCATGAGCAGTCAGATTTAGACATTTTGTATATTACAGAAATAAATGAAGATGTTGCTTCATATTGAATTGAAAAGACTTGAGACCAAAAAGGATGGCAAAATAGTTGTATCATTAACCAGAATATATAACCATTTTAAAGTTGCTTAAGTTGAAACAAGTTTTCACCTTATAGAAAGCTTTAATGGTGCAGCTTTACTTTCGCCATGTTTTTCTAGTTATATCATCTATGTATATTTAACTCAGATTGGACCTATAACTTGGCCCAGAGCTTATTTATAATCACTATATTTCAGCACACAAAACAATGTTCTTAAGATATATTTCTTAATATTTGCAAATTGTTGCACCTAGTCATCAGTATTATTCACAGCTCATATTCATAAAATGTATTTGTAAATTCATAGCTATAATTTTAGAGGATACACGAACAATGAAGTTCTTTGTTCTGTCCAATGTGTCTGTCTTGACTTAATGAAACTACTAATTAGTTTTGGGATATGAGTTACTGTGTATTTAGTATTTCAGTAATATTTAAGTAATCTTGTAAATATTTGATTTAGCATTCTTGTTTAATTAATTTATTGCAAGTTATATGCATAAACACTTAAATTGCATACTTCATCACACTACCATGTGATATGTGTGCATCTCACTTCAAGGAAATATGAAGTTAGACTCTCATTTTCAATTAAACGATTCCTTTGATTAGTTTAATGTTTTGAAGTTACAAAACATAATGCTGACCAGATATTTCTAAAATGAATCAAAATAGCTACCAACCTATAGAAGTGGAGTGAAAAGCTCAGCGAGGAAGGGCATGTAAAAACATGCAGCCTAGTACATGCAGAGACAATTGAGTTCAAAAAAAGGCAGCAAACAGAAGAATTCTCACATTCGTAAAAAGTGAGTACCAGATAATAGTAAACACAAAAAAGCAGAAATGGAAAGTTTGATGCAATTGATTATACAACAGCTAACTTTATTTATATACTGAATGGATTGAACAACATTTTGAAGCAAATAAAATAGCCAGTATGAAACAAGTACCAATTTTGCTGATTGCATTGTGTCTAAAGGCACACAATTTGCTTTAAAGTTTAACAGCTCCAACAAAACTGCAGAAATGAGCTTTGTTGCTATTGTGAAAGTAATGCAGGAACATTTAGAACCAAAGCCACTGTTGATTACAGAATGCTTCATAAGTGGAATCAAAAGGAAGATTCTGAAAAGGAAGGTCCAGAAGTCCATTTCAACATATGTAGCTGAATTGAAGAGATTGTCTGAGCATTGTCATTTTGGTGATGGCCTTAATGATGCACTGAGAAATTGTTTGCGGAATCTTACAAGAAAGCATTCAAAATGGCTGCTAACTGAAACACAACTTACATTTAAAAGAGCAGATGAAGTTGCCTTATTAATAGAAACAGCAGATACAGCTGTAATTGAAATACCGTCAGGAATGAAAGTGACCATGAACAAAAATGCAGCGTCTAGATGGAGGTCTGCCTGGCCAAACAAATTACGTTACCCTTGTGGCAGGGGCTCACATACAACAATCATATGCAGGCTTAAAGGCGAAACTTGCAGAAAATACAACAAAGTAGGACACATACAAAGTGCATGTCGGGCAGACAAAAATAGGCTGTTCAGGGAAGAGAAAAAGCTAAAAAGTCAAGTTGCAGTTTCAAAAAGAGCACAAATCTGCATACTTGTGGTGGTGGTGGTGGTGGTGGGGTGATGATTGGCTGATAATTACAACTTGATTGGAGATTCATCCACAATTTGCATACCACATCCCCTGCAATGAAGTCAACTGAAAGCAAATTAAGACAGGCGCTGGATGATGGCACAGCAGTGTTCAAGGATGGCTTTGAAAAACTCAATCATATCAAGCGTAAAATAGTCTTAAATAAAAATATCACATCCAAGTCTTGCAAAGCTCATCCAGTTCTTTATACTACCCGTGATAAAGTAACTAGATCGCATGGAGGCTGAAGAAATTCTTTCCAAGGTTGAGTTGAATCTATAGCCAATGCCAGTGATCCCAGTGGCCAAGAAGAACAGGTCAGTTCGGATCTGTGGTGATTTAAGTTTACCATCACCCCAGTACTGAAAGGAGGAAAACACTTTAGCAAAGTGGACTTACTTGAGGCCTACTTGCAGATGGAGATGGAAGAAAAGTCCAAAGTGTTTGCCAACATAAACACTCACAAAGGGTTTTACTGCCATGATAGCCTTACTTTTGGAGTAGCATCTGCATCTGCACTCAAGCAAAAAGCTAGTGACCAGGTGCTGCAAGGCTGCCCAGGCACTCAGTGTGTTACATGGATAATATTGTTAATGTTAAGGATGACAAGGAACATCTCCACAACTTCAAGACAGTATTAAAAAGATTTGAAGATTATGGGCTCAGAGCACAACATGAAAAGTGTGAATTCTTTAAACCAAGCATCATCAAATGTGGTCTCATGATTGACACACAAGGATAACACAAGGGTGCTGAGAAAATTCCAGCAGTAGTGGATGCCCCAAGGCCAATGGCATGTCACAGTTCTGGTTCTGTTTAGGATTTATCAACTACTATAACAGGTTCCTGCCAAACTTAGTTGCTGTGCTCCACCCCTTGATCTCATTCCCCCATATCGGGAAGAAATAGCAATGGACAAAGCAGTGTGAGGTAGCTTTCCAAAAGGTAAAAGAAATGGTGATGTCAGCCTTTGTACTCACATAGTATGATCCACATCGTCCTGTGATGCCTTGCCTTATGGTACAGGTGCAGTCATGCCAGATGTTACGATTGATGGAAGTGAAGTGATAGGCGCCTCATAGGCGCATCACATTCCCTGACTGCTGCAGAGAAAAATTATAAACAGCTTGACAGAGAGGCCTAAAAATCTGGTTTGGAGTGTAAAACATTTCAACTAGTACTTGTGTGGGAGAGTACTCATTACTCATCATCAACCACTAGTGTCCATTTTCAATCCACAGAAGGGTGCTTGACTAACAGCAGCAGCACAAATGCAGAGATGGGCTCTGTTTCTTGGAAGGCACAATTACAAGACTGAATTCAAGAAGATGACTGATCATGGATTGTCCAGGTTTATCCTTGTAAAAGGAAATACCAGAAAAGTTTACAAAATAACAACACTCCTCTTGACGTAGTCTCCCTAACACAAATCAAAAGTGTCCCTGTTACAGCAGAGATGATCCAAAGGGAAACCAGAAAAGACCCTGCACTGCCTCAGGTCTACATGGCCACTCAAGATGGCTGGAATATGCAGGTTCCCCATTTTTACCAGTGCTGAGGTTAACTTGCCCTTGAGCTTGCCTTATGTGGGGATTCAGAGTTGTTGTACCATCTAAGGTAAGAGCTAAAGCATTGAAGGAACTACATGACATGATGGTCATCTAGGTGCTGTGAAAATGAAAGCATTGTCTGATATTCTAGGGTATATCAGCAGACCTAGCAACTGTCCATGCACTTCATGGATGCCAACACATCCAGAAGATGCCAAGAGCAGTGTCTCTCCATCCCTGGGAATGGCCTTCATTGCCCTGGCAGAGAATTCACATAGATTTTACCGGACCATTCATGGGCACAAATTTCTTGGTAGTAGTGGATGCAGCTACACAGTAGCCTGAAGTGTTCCCAATAACTTCCACTGCAGCCTTGCACACTATTGATGTGATGAGAGGCATTGATCATGTGGATAGTCAGAGGCTTTTTCCCAGGGCTGAAATGGTTGCCACAAGAGGGCACAGGTTTAAGGTGCTGGGGAGTAGGTACAGAGGACATGTCAGGGGTAAGTTTTTTACTCAGAGAGTGGTGAATGGCTGCCAGCAACAGTGGTGGAGGCGGATATGATAGGGTCTTTTAAGAGACATTTAGATAGATACATGGAGCTTAGTAAAATAGAGGGCTATAGGTAAGCCTAGTAATTTCTAAGGTAGGGACATGTTCAGCACAACTTTGTGGGCTGAGGGGCCTGTATTGTGCTGTAGGTTTTCTACGTTCTTTACGTTCTCTGAGAAGCCTCATCCCATGGACTAATGTTCCACAACACTTAGTTAACAACAGTGGACCACAGCTTGTGGGGGCACAGTTTCAGTCATTCCTAAAAATGAATTGAATAAGACATATTACATCTGCACCATACCACCCAGCTACAAATGGCTTGACAGAAATATTTGTCCAGAGTCTAAAGAATGCACTGCAAGCAATGTCAGTGGAACACACAACACTGACACTGAATCAGAAGCTTGCCATTTCCTCCTTGCATTTCACAATGCAGCACACTGCACAACCAACAACTCACCTGCTCTCCTGTTCCTGGGTCATCCCTTGCATTCATGCTTGGATCTCCTCAAACCCAGTCTCAGAAGGAGCATGCAGGACAAACCAAGCTGTCTAGATCTGCAAACCTGGGCAGTGTGATGTGGAGAGCAAACTGTTGCTCGTGTAGCAACACACATCAAAGTTGCTGGTGAACACAGCAGGCCAGGCAGCATCTCTAGGAAGAGGTACAGTCGACGTTTCAGGACGAAACCCTTCGCCAGTCCTGACGAAGGGTCTCGGCCTGAAATGTCGACTGTACCTCTTCCTAGAGATGCTGCCTGGCCTGCTGCGTTCACCAGCAACTTTGATGTGTGTTGCTTGAATTTCCAGCATCTGCAGAATTCCTGTTGTGCTCATGTAGCAAGATCTCTCTCTCTCTCTATGTATCTGATGAACCCAAAGGAACAGCAGAGACCAATACAGTTTGGTACCAGCAGTGTTGCAGGAATTGCCAGTCAGCACTGAACTCAATGTAGGACTGCCTTAGGGACTCCAGCTCTGGAATTTTCCCTCAGTGTTTACTCCTGAAGCATCCCCATGAGTGGGTATAGCCACAAGGCTGCAGAAGTTTGAGATCCAAGTTTTCTTTTTCCTACCTGAGCAGCCGACCACGACTGACAAGCCCCATCTGCCCGAAGCAACTGGTTTTAAGGCACCAGTAACCCGCCTTTGCCCCTTCTCCTGTCAGTAGAAACCATTTTGCTGGGCTTAGTAGCTAAGCCACACATGAAAGCCAGGAGCTGGACTTGGTAATCAGAGGCAATTTGAGGCGTATGCCATAGGGAGCATTTAATAGGGAGTGGGAGCTTGTCCCCATTACCACCTCCGGCTATAACAACATTGGTAGCTGTGTGATATAATATACTGTGTATAGAGTTGAAATGCATTCATTGAGATAGAGCTTATAGCTAGGCATGGAGGAACATTGTGTATTTAATATTTCAGTAATATTTGAGTAATCTTGTGAAGATATTGTTCGATTAAGCATTCCTGTTCATTTGAAAACTTATTACAGGTTTCATGTATAAATACGTGAATTACATACGTCATCACGTTACCACATAATATGTGCACACCTCGCTTAAAGTAAACACCAAGTTAGACTCACATTCCCAGACTCCCATGTCTTCCTTTTAATGTTTTGAAGTTACAGAACAAAAGATGAGTGTGGGTGGCAATTATATCAATTATTGAATAAATGAATGGGAAAGTAGAACTGAGATTATTCCCCACTCTTCCCCCTCCCCTTCTTCCAGTCTTCATTCTGGTTACTCTTGCACTCCTCCTCTTTTCCTCACCTACCCACATGACTGCCCATCACCTTCATTTGTGCCCTCACCTCCTTCTCTTTACTCCATTGTCCTCTACCATTAGATTCCATCTTCTCAGGCCTTTGCCTCTTCCATCTTCCACCTCCAACTTCTCAAATCATCCCCCTATCCCACACACCCATGTTCCCTCTCACCTGGTCTCACCACCTACCAGTTTTTACTGCTCCTCTTACTCCCTCTTCTCTCATCTTCTTACTCTGGCTTCTGTCTCCCTTCCTTTCCAGTACTGACAAAGCGGCCCAACCCAAAATATCCAGTATTTATTCCCCTCCATAGATGATGCCTGATCTACTGAGTTCCTCCAGCTGGATGGATATTTACTTCTTGGCCACTAGGCCATCTTCTTTTTCTTGGTTGTTTGCCAATCTTACTTTCTAGATGCAGCATCAGTTACTTGTAAGATTAAGGACAGATGTAAAAATCTTCCAACTTAACAGTTGTTTGACTTCTGGTCCTAAAGGGAAGTCAGTCTTCAGTTCTTGAAATGTAAGTGGCAATCACTAATCACCTTGAGGTTAAAACAAATATTGTCTCACAATATATTGCAAACAAGCACTGTAGACAGTAGATATCCTGTCTGGGAGAAATAAGGTTTAGCTCACTACACCTGCTTTATTACTGTTCAAGGTGCAGTATCAGACAAACTGACTCTTAGGTTGCTTGGTTCAAGGAAGCTTGCAGAAAAGATGGATAATATTATTTAGCGTATCAAGAACTATATATAATATTGGCTAGATTCTCCTTATATTTCATCTTTTTCCTTTCTTATAGCTTTTTTTAGTTGCTTTCTGTTGGATTTTAAAAGTATCCCAATCATTCAAGTTCCCACTCACTTTTGCTACCCTTTCCGTGGCTTTTATTCAGTCCTTAACTTCACTTGTCAGCTACAGTGGCCTAGCCCTGCCATTTGAGAACTACTTTTTCTGTAGGACATATCTATCCTGCACCTTGTGAACTATTCCCAGGAGCTTCAGCCATCTCTGCTCTGCCGTCAACCCCACGAGTATCTTCTTCCAATCCTCCTGGGCAAGCTCCTCTCTCATGCTTCTGTAGTTCCCTTTATTCCAGTGGAATACTAATACATTTGACTTATGCTTCTCTGTCTCAAATTGCAGTATGAATTTAATGATATTACACTCACTGCAATGGGAGAATGGCCTATTCTGCTCCTGTGTCTTATGGCCTCTCAATGAATAAGATTTGATGTCCTCATATTTGTGAACACGCGAATCACAAGTGTGTAATCCAAAGAAAAATTCAATGCAAGAAATAAGATTGTTCTGGATTCTGGGAACTTGAAATACATTATGGGAATTGGGACTCAACAAGTCTCACCCAATCATTTAAAAACTGATGACCAATAGCATCAAACTTGGAAACTTTAATCCAACTTTTTTTTTGTATTGCCAGGAACTAGAAAAGCATCTTCAATCATCACAAAAACATTTAGGCTGAGGTTACAAAATTGAATACTTTGTATTTCATAGGTAATAGGATGTGACAGAAGGATTAGTATCTTTGAAAATGATAAAAACACTTAGAACATCAAATATTCATACTGAATTATCACATCTTCAGGAATACACTGTTGGTATGTTTCCTCATCAATTACTTTTGAAACCTAGTTAAGCTGATCATGATCTGAACCTTCAGAATGTCTCAACACCAATGAAGATGTTGATGACAAGATTAATCTAAGCAGTGCATAACTATTCATAATTCCAAGCTCTGGATTATAATTTTCTGAAAACAGCTCATGAATCTGATTATTTTCTTTTTAATTTATTCCTCTGAAGGATATTAAAAATACTTTTCCAGTGGTTGCACTGGATAAGAATTTGGCATGCATTACAGGAGTGAAATAAACATACATATTAGTGAAGGGATGCTTTCTGACTTAGTCATTAACACACAAATGTGTGTTATTTTTCAGGATATATTTTTTTAGCAAGCTGAATTGAGGCGAAAGAAGGAGTTAATTGTTTTAGCAATGTCAAGTGCAAAGTAGTACCTGCTCCTTAGCTGGATGAAGGGATATCCAAAGGAATTCAAGATGTTTTTGCAACTCCCAGGTAAGATTAATAGCCTCCCAGAGCACCATAAGACCATAAGACATAGGAGCAGAATTAGGCCATTCACCCAATCGGTCTGCTCCGCCATTCCATCATAGCTGATTCCGGATCCCACTCAACCCCATATACCTACCCTCTCGCCATAACCCCTGATGCTCTGAGCAGTTGGGAAACTACCAATTTTCGTTTTAGATATACCCATGGACTTGGCCTCCACAGCAGTCTGTGACAGAGCATTCCACAGATTCACTACTCTCTGGCTAAAAAAATCCTCCTTACCTCTGTTTTAAAGGAGCACCCTTCAATTTTGAAGCTGTGCCCTCTCGTTCTGGACACCCCCACCAGAGGAAACATCCTTACCACATCCACCTTATCTAGTCCTTTCAACATTTGATAGGTTTCAATGTGATCCCCCCCCCCCCACCACATTCTTGTCAATTCCAGTGAGTACAGGCCCAAAGCTGCCAAATGCTCCTCATATGTTAACCCCTTCATTCCTGGAATCATTCTCAAGAACCTCCTCTGGACTTTCTCCAATGATAACACATCCCTTCTGAGATCTGGGACCCAAAACTGTTGACAATAGTCCAATGCTGTCTGACGAGTGCCTTGCTTCTCTCCTTACCTTTATGTTCTATTTCCCTTGAAATAAATGCCAATATTGCATTTACTTTCTTTACCACAGACTCGACCTGTAAATTAATCTTCTGGAAGTCTTGCACAAGGGCTCCTAAGTCCCACTTCATCTCTGATGTTTGAACCTTCTCCCTATTTAGATAATAGCCTGCACTATTGTTCCTTTTACCAAAATGCATAATCATACATTTCCCAATACTGTATTCCATCTGCCAGATTTTGCCCATTTTTTTCAACTTGTCTAAGTCCTGTTGCAATTGCATAGCTTCCTCAGCACTACCTACACCTCCACCTATTTTCATATCATCCACAAACCCTGCCACGAAGCCATCAGTTCCACTATCTAAATCATTGACAAACAATGTGAAAAGTAGCAGTCCTGGTACTGACTGCTGAGGAACACCACTAGTCACCGGCACCCAACCAGAAAAGTCCACCCTGAATATCACTCGCTGCCTCCTGTCCGTCAGCCATTCCTCTACCCATGCCAGTATTTTTCCTGTAATGTCATAACATTTTATCTGCTAAGCAGCCTTATGTGTGGCCCATTATCAAACACCTTCTGAAAATCCAAGTAAATGACATCCATTGCCTCTCCCTTGTCCACCCTGCTTGTTACTTCCTCGAAGAACTCTAAACAGATTTGTCAGGCAAGATTTACCTTGATGTCTTTGATTTATTTTAACATTAGTCTCCAAGTACCCTAAAATTACATTCTAAATAATGGACTCCAGAACTTTCCCAACCACTGAAGTTAGGCTAACTGGCCTATAATTTCCTTTCTTTTTCCTTCCTCCCTTCTGAAAGAGTGGAGTGACATTTGCAATTTTCCAGTCCTCTGGAACCATGCCAGAATCAAGTGATTCTTGAAAGATCATAACCAATGCAACAAATATTTTTTCAGCCCAACTTCTTTCAGAACTGGAAGGTAGTCCATCTGTCCCAGTGACTTATCCACCTTATGACCTTTCAGTTTGCCTTGCATTTTTTCCTTTGAAATAGCAATGGCACTCACTCCTGCCTCCTGATTCTCGCAAACCTCTAGCACACTGCTAGGGTCTTCCACAGTGAAGATAGAAGCAAAGTAGACATAAGGGTCATCTGACATTTCTTTGTCACCCATTACTACCTCAACAGCATCATTTTCCAGTGGTCAAATATCAAGTCTCACCTCCCTTTTACTCATTATATAACAGAAAAAAACTCTGAGTATCCTGCCTTATATTATTGCCTAGTTTGCCCTCAGATTTAATCTTTTTCCTTCTTCTAGCTTTTCTTAGTTGCCCTTTGCAGGATTTTTAAAACTTCCCAATCTTTTTTCTCATTTTTGAAATCATTTTTCAAAACTTCCCGTTCACTTTTACTACATTAAATGCCCTTTCTTTGGCTTTTATGCAGTCCTTAACTTCCCTTGTCAGCCATGGTTGCCTATCCTGCCATTGGAGAACTTCTTCTTGTGCGGAACGTATCTGTCCTGTACCTTGTGAGCTATTCCCAGAAACTTCAGTCACCTCTGCTCTGCAGTCAACTCTGCCAGTATCTTCTTTTAATTCAACTAAGCAAGCTCTTTTCTCAAGTGTCTGTAATTCCGTTTATTCCATTGTGATACTGATGCATTTGACATGCTCCTCCCTCTCAAACAGCAGTATGAATTCAATCATATTATGATCACTCTTCCAAAGGATTCCTTTACTTTAAGCTCTCTAACAAGATCCGGGTTATTGCACAACACCCAATCTAAGGTAGCCTTTCCCAGAGTAGGCTGAAGTACAAGTTGCTCTAAAAAGCCTCCTCATAGGCATTCAACAAATTCCATCTCTATTGATTTGATACCACACTGATTTTCCCAATCCCCTTGCATATTGAAGTCTCCCATTACAATTGTGACATTATGTTTATTACATGCCCTTTCCAGCTTCCTTTGCAAACTCAACCCCAAATCTTGGCCAACTATAACTTTGCTTCAGCCATGAGTCAGTAGTGCCCACAACGTCATACCAACCAATCTCTAATTGCACGATGAGTTCATCCACCTTGTTCCAAATACTACGTGTATTTAAATACAGCACCTTCAGTCCTGCATTCTTCAACCTTTTGAATTTTGCCTCTGTGATACAGTTGAACTCCTTGCACTATCTGCATTTGTACTCAATCATTGGCTTGTCCTTCCTTACATTCATATTACATATTACATCATCTACTTGTAAACCTGCTGGATCATCCTCAGCTCTATCATACTGGTTCACATCCCCTGCCATATTAGTTTAAACCTCTCCCACAGCTCTAGTAAATCGACCTGCAAGGATATTGGTCCTCCTCAGATTCAAGTGCAACCCATCCCTTTTGTACAGGCCCAGAAAAGGTTCCAATGATCCTGAAATCTGAATCCCTGCTACCTGCTCCAATGCATTTATCTACCACCTCATTCTATTCCTATCCTCACTGTCACGTCGCACAGGCAGCAATCCTGAGATTACTTCCCTTGAGGTCCTGCTTCTCAACTTCTTCCTAACTTGCTGTCTTCTGTTTCCAGGACCTGCTCCCTTTTTCTACCTATGGCATTGGTACCGATATCTACCTCAATATTTTTCAGAATATTGTGGACACGTTCAGAAACATCTCAGACCCTGACTCCTGGAAGGCAAACTACTATCTGTGTTTCTTTTATGCATCCACAAAATTGCATACCCATCCCCCTAACTATAGAGTCCCCTATTATTGTTGCCATCCTCTTCAGATCCCTACCCTTCTGAGCCACAGGACCAGACTCAATGCCAGAGGAATGGCCGCTGTTGCTTCCCCCAGATAGGTCATCCCCCCACCTCAACAGTATTCAGAATGGAGTACTTATTGTTGAGGGGACGGCCAAGGGGTGCTCTTCACTATCTGACGTTTTCCCTTCCCTCTTCCCTCCCATTTGTCTATCTCCTGTAGCCTTGGGGTAACTACCTTCCTGTAGCTCCTGTCTGTCACCTCTTCACTTTCCCTAACAAGCCAAAGGTCATCAAGCTGCAGCTCCAGTCCCCTTGCACGATCTCTAAGGAGCTGCATCATAATGCACCTTGTGCAGATGTGGCCATCATTGAGGCTGGAATGCTCCTGGAAATTCCATATCTGACACCTATAACAGAACATTAGGCCTGCAGACATACCTCCCCCATTCTTTCATTCGATAAATAAGAAACGAAGAATAAACTTACCCACTTACCTCGTCTCTGCCAGTTCTCGCCAAAGCCTTACCAGTCTGACTCAGATCAGTCCCATGATGACTGTTCTGTTAGACAGTTCCTCTATTTTATGAAAATAGAGCTTGCCTCAAGTCTACAGCCTCCAGCCTCCAGCCTCACCACAATTCTCCAGCCTCCAGCCTCATCTCAAGTCTCCAGCCTGGCCTCACCTCAAGTCTCCAGCCTACAGCCTTGCCTCAAGTTTCCAGCCTCCAGCCTCGCCTCAATACTCCAGCCTCCAGCTTCCAGCCTTGTCTCAGGTCTCCAGCCTCCAGCCTCGCCACAAGTCGCCAGCCTCCAACCTTGCCTCAAGTTTCCAGCCTCCGGCCTCGCCTCAAGACTCCAACCTCCAGCCTCACCTCAAGTCTCCAGCATCCAGCCTTGCCTCAAGTCTCCAGTCTCCAGCCTCCAGCCTCGCCTCAAGTCTCCAACATCCAGCCTCACCTCAAGTCTCTAGCCTCCAGACTTGCCTCAAGTCTTTTGTCTCCAGCCTCATCTCAAGCCCCCAGCATCCAGTCTCGCCTCAAGTCTCCAGCCTCCAGCATCCAATCTCATCTCAAGTCTCCAGCCTCGCCTCAAGTCTCCATCCTCCAGCCTCGGCTCAAGACTCCAGTCTCCAGTCTCAACTCAAGTCTCCAGCCTCCTGCCTCGCCTGAAGTCTCCAGCCTCTAACCTCCAGGCTCATCTCAAGTCTCCAGCCTCCAGCATCCATCCTTGCCTCAAGTCTACAGCCTACAGCCTCCAGCCTCGCCACAATTCTCCAGCCTCCAGCCTCACCTCAAGTCTCCGGCCTTGTCTCACCTCAAGTCTCCAGCCTCGCTTCGCCTCAAGTCTCCAGCCTCGCATCACCTCAATTCTCCAACCTCCAGCCTCCGTCCTCATCTCAAGTCTCCAGCCTCCATCCTCGCCTCAAGTCTCCAGCCGCCAGCCTAACCTTGCCTCAAGTCTCCAGCATCCAGCCTCACCTCGCCTGAAGTCTCCAGCCTCCTGGCCTCCAGCCTCACCGGAAGTCTCCAGACTCCTGCCTCCAGCCTCGCCTCAAGTCTCCAGCCTCAACTCAAATCACCAGCCTCCAGCGTCCAGCTTCTCCTCAAGTCTCCAGCCTCCAGCCTCGCCTCAAGACCCCAGCCTCGCCTCAAGTCTCCAGCTTGCAGCCTCACCTCGTCTCCAGCCTCAAGACTCCAGTCTCCAGCCTCATCTCAAGTCTCCAGCCTCCAGCCTTGCCTCAAGTCTCCAGCCTCCAGCATCCAGTCTCACCTCAAGTCTCCATCCTCCAGCCACGGCTCAAGTCTCCAGCCTGCAGCCTCACCTCAAGTCTCCAGCCTCCATCCTTGCCTCAAGTCTACAGCCTCCAGCCTCCAGCCTCGCCACAATTCTCCAGCCTCCAGCCTCACATCAAGTCTCCAGCCTGGCCTCACCTCAAGTCTCCAGCCTCGCCTCGCCTCAAATCTCCAGCCTCGCCTCACCTCAAGTCTCCAACCTCCAGCCTCCAGCTTCGCCTCAAGTCTCCAGCCTCCAGCATCCATCCTCACCTCGTCTCCAGCCTCCAGCCTCCAGCCTCGCCTCAATTCTCCATCCTCCAGCCTCAGCTCAAGTCTCCAGCCTCCAGCCTCAACTCAAGACTCCAGCCTCCTGCCTCGCCTGAAGTCTCCAGCTTCTAACCTCCAGGCTCACCTCAAGTCTCCAGTCTCCAGCCTCGCCACAATTCTCCAGCCTCCAACCTCACCTCAAGTCTCCAGCCTGGCCTCACCTCAAGTTTCCAACCTCCAGCCTCCATCCTCACCTCAAGTCTCCAGCTTCCAACCTCCATCCACTCCTCAAGTCTCCAGCCTCCATCCTCGCCTCAAGCCTGCAGCCTCCAGCCTCCCTCCTCACCTCAAGTCTCCAGCCTCCAGCCTCCATCCACTTCTCAAGTCTCCAGCCTCCAACCTCGCCTCAAGTCTCCAGCCACCAGCCTAATCTTGCCTCAAGTCTCCAGCCTCCAGCCTCACCTCGCCTGAAGTCTCCAGCCTCCTGGCCTCCAGCCTCACCTGAAGTCTCCAGCCTCCAGCCTCGCCTCGTCTCCAGACTCCTGCCTCTAGCCTTGCCTCAAGTCTCCAGCCTCAACCCAAATCTCCAGCCTCCAGCGTCCAACTTCGCCTCAAGTCTCCAGCCTCGCCTCAAGACCCCAGCCACGCCTCAAGTCTCCAGCCTCAACTCAAATCTCCAGCCTCCAGTGTGCAGCTTCGCCTCAAGTCTCCAGCCTCCAGACTCGCCTCGTCTTTAGCCTCCAGCCTTGCCTCAAGTCTCCTGTCTCCAGCCTCATTTCAAGTCTCCAGCCTCCAGCCACGCCTCAAGTCTCCAGCCTCCAGCATCCAGTCTCACCTCAAGTCTCCAGCCTCCAACCTCCAGCCTCGCCTCAAGTCTCTAGCCTCCAGGCTTGCCTCAAGTCTCTTGTCTCCAGCCTCATCTCAAGTCTCCAGCATCCAGTCTCGCCTCAAGTCTCCAGCCTCCAACTTCCAGCCACCCCTCAAGTCTGCAGCCTACAGCCTCCATCCTCACCTCAAATCTCCAGTCTCCAGCCTCCAGCCTCAACTCAAGTCTCCAGCATCCAGCCTTGCCTCAAGTCTCCAGTCTCCAGCCTCCAGCCTCACCTCAAGTCTCTAGCCTCCAGACTTGCCTCAAGTCTTTTGTCTCCAGCCTCACCTCAAGTCCCAGCATCCAGTCTCACCTCAAGTCTCCAGCCTCCAGCATCCAATCTCATCTCAAGTCTCCAGCCTCGCCTCAAGTCTCCATCCTCCAGCCTCGGCTCAAGACTCCAGTCTCCAGCCTCAACTCAAGTCTCCAGCCTCCTGCCTCGCCTGAAGTCTCCAGCCTCTAACCTCCAGGCTCACCTCAAGTCTCCAGCCTCCAGCCTCCATCCTTGCCTCAAGTCTACAGCCTACAGCCTCCAGCCTCGCCACAATTCTCCAGCCTCCAGCCTCACCTCAAGTCTCCGGCCTTGTCTCACCTCAAGTCTCCAGCCTCGCTTCGCCTCAAGTCTCCAGCCTCACATCACCTCAATTCTCCAACCTCCAGCCTCCGTCCTCATCTCAAGTCTCCAGCCTCCATCCTCGCCTCAAGTCTCCAGCCGCCAGCCTAACCTTGCCTCAAGTCTCCAGCATCCAGCCTCGCCTCGCCTGAAGTCTCCAGCCTCCTGGCCTCCAGCCTCACCGGAAGTCTCCAGACTCCTGCCTCCAGCCTCGCCTCAAGTCTCCAGCCTCAACTCAAATCACCAGCCTCCAGCGTCCAGATTCTCCTCAAGTCTCCAGCCTCCAGCCTCGCCTCAAGACCCCAGCCTCGCCTCAAGTCTCCAGCTTGCAGCCTCACCTCGTCTCCAGCCTCAAGACTCCATTCTCCAGCCTCATCTCAAGTCTCCAGCCTCCAGCCTCACCTCAAGTCTCCAGCCTGGCCTCACCTCAAGTCTCCAGCCTCGTCTCGCCTCAAATCCAGCTTCGCCTCACCTCAAGTCTCCAACCTCCATCCTCCAGCCTCGCCTCAAGTCTCCAGCCTCCAGCATCCATCCTCACCTCAAGTCTCCAGCCTCCAGCCTCCAGCCTCGCCTCAATTCTCCATCCTCCAGCCTCAGCTCAAGTCTCCAGCCTCCAGCCTCAACTCAAGACTCCAGTCTCCTGCCTCGCCTGAAGTCTCCAGCTTCTAACCTCCAGGCTCACCTAAGTCTCCAGCCTCCAGCCTCGCCACAATTCTCCAGCCTCCAACCTCACCTCAAGTCTCCAGCCTGGCCTCACCTCAAGTTTCCAACCTCCAGCCTCCATCCTCACCTCAAGTCTCCAGCTTCCAACCTCCATCCACTCCTCAAGTCTCCAGCCTCCATCCTCGCCTCAAGCCTGCAGCCTCCATCCTCCTCCTCACCTCAAGTCTCCAGCCTCCAGCCTCCAGTCCACTTCTCAAGTCTCCAGCCTCCAACCTCGCCTCAAGTTCCAGCCACCAGCCTAATCTTGCCTCAAGTCTCCAGCCTCCAGCCTCACCTCGCCTGAAGTCTCCAGCCTCCTGGCCTCCAGCCTCACCTGAAGTCTCCAGCCTCCAGCCTCGCCTCGTCTCCAGACTCCTGCCTCTAGCCTTGCCTCAAGTCTCCAGCCTCAACCCAAATCTCCAGCCTCCAGCGTCCAACTTCGCCTCAAGTCTCCAGCCTCGCCTCAAGACCCCAGCCTCGCCTCAAGTCTCCAGCCTCAACTCAATCTCCAGCCTCCAGTGTGCAGCTTCACCTCAAGTCTCCAGCCTCCAGCCTCGCCTCAAGTCTTTAGCCTCCAGCCTTGCCTCAAGTCTCCTGTCTCCAGCCTCACCTCAAGTCTCCAGCCTCCAGCCTCGCCTCAAGTCTCCAGCCTCCAGCATCCAGTCTCACCTCAAGTCTCCAGCCTCCAACCTCCAGCCTCGCCTCAAGTCTCTAGCCTCCAGGCTTGCCTCAAGTCTCTTGTCTCCAGCCTCATCTCAAGTCTCCAGCATCCAGTCTCGCCTCAAGTCTCCAGCCTCCAACTTCCAGCCACCCCTCAAGTCTGCAGCCTACAGCCTCCATCCTCACCTCAAATCTCCAGTCTCCAGCCTCCAGCCTCAACTCAAGTCTCCAGCATCCAGCCTTGCCTCAAGTCTCCAGTCTCCAGCCTCCAGTCTCGCCTCAAGTCTCTAGCCTGGCCTCACCTCAAGTCTCCAGCCTTGCCTCGCCTCAAGTCTGCAGCCTCGCCTCACCTCAAGTCTCCAACCTCCAGCCTCGGCTCAAGTCTCCAGCTTCCTGCCTCGCCTGAAGTCTCCAGCCTCTAACCTCCAGGCTCACCTCAAGTCTCCAGCCTCCAGCCTTGCCTCAAGTCTCCATCCTTCAGCCTCGGCTCAAGAATCCAGCCTCCTACCTCGCCTGCAGTCTCCAGCCTCTAACCTCTAGGCTCACCTCAAGTCTCCAGCCTCCAGCCTCCATCCTTGCCTCAAGTCTACAGCCTCCAGCCTCCAGCCTCGCCACAATTCTCCAGCCTCCAACCTCACCTCAAGTCTCCAGCCTTGCCTCACCTCAAGTTTCCAGCCTCGCTTCGCCTCAAGTCTTCAGCCTCGCCTCACCTCAAATCTCCAACCTCCAGCCTCCATCCTCACCTCAAGTCTCCAGCTTCCAACCTCCATCCACTCCTCAAGTCTCCAGCCTCCATCCTCGCCTCAAGTCTGCAGCCTACAGCCTCCATCCTCACCTCAAATCTCCAGTCTCCAGCCTCCAGCCTCAACTCAAGTCTCCAGCATCCAGCCTTGCCTCAACTCTCCAGCCTCCAGCATCCAATCTCACCTCAAGTCTCCAGCCTCCAGCCTCCAGCCTTGCCTCAAGTCTCCATCCTCCAGCCTCGGCTCAAGTCTCCAGTCTCCAGCCTCAACTCAAGTCTCCAGGCTTGTCTCACCTCAAGTCTCCAGCCTCGCTTCGCCTCAAGTCCCCAGCCTCGCATCACCTCAATTCTCCAACCTCCAGCCTCCATCCTCATCTCAAGTCTCCAGCTTCCAGCCTCCATCGACTTCTCAAGTCTCCAGCCTCCAGCCTCGCCTCAAGTCTCCAGTTGCCAGCCTAGTCTTGCCTCAAGTCTCCAGCATCCAGCCTCGCCTCGCCTGAAGTCTCCAGCCTCCTGGCCTCCAGCCTCGCCTGAAGTCTCCAGCCTCCTGGCCTCCAGCCTCACCTGAAGTCTCCAGATTCCTTCCTCCAGCCTCGCCTCAAGTCTCCAGACTCCTGCCTCCAGCCTCGCCTCAACTCTCCAGCCTCAACTCAAATCACCAGCCTCCAGCGTCCAGCTTCGCCTGAAGTCTCCAGCCTCCAGCCTTGCCTCAAGACCCCAGCCTCACCTCAAGTCTCCAGCTTCCAGTCTCACCTCGTCTCCAGCCTCAAGGCTCCAGCCTCGCCTCAAGTCTCCAGCCTCCAGCCTTGCCTCAAGTCTCCAGTCTCCAGCCTCATCTCAAGTCTCCAGCCTCCAGCCTCGCCTCAAGTCTCCAACCTCCAGCATCCAGTCTCACCTCAAGTCTCCAGCCTCCAGGCTCCAGCCTCACCTCAAATCTCCAGCCTCCAGCCTTGCCTCAAGTCTCCAGTCTCCAGCCTCATCTCAAGTCTCCAGCCTCCAGCCTCGCCTCAAGTCTCCAACCTCCAGTATCCAGTCTCACCTCCAGGCTCCAGCCTCACCTCAAATCTCCAGCCTCCAGCCTCGCTTCAAGTCTCCATCCTTCAGCCTCGGCTCAACTCTCCAGCCTCCAGCCTCATCTCAAGTCTCCAGCCTCCAGTCTCCATCATTGCCTCAAGTCTGCAGCCTCCAGCCTCCAGCCTCGCCACAATTCTCCTGCCTCCAGCCTCACCTCAAGTCTCCAGCCTGGCCTCACCTCAAGTGTCCAGCCTACAGCCTTGCCTCAACTCTCCAGCCTCCAGCCTCACCTCAATACTCCAGCCTCCAGCTTCCAGCCTTGTCTCAGGTCTCCAGCCTCCAGCCTCGCATCAAGTCACCAGCCTCCAGCCTTGCCTCAAGTTTCCAGCCTCCGGCCTTGCCTCATGTCTCCAGCCTCCAGCCTCACCTGATGTCTCCAGCATCCAGCCTTGCCTCATGTCTCCAGTCTCCAGCCTCATCTCAAGTCTCCAGTCTCCAGCCTCACCTCAAGTCTCCAACCTGGCCTCACCTCAAGTCTCCAGCCTCACCTCGTCTCAAGTCTCCAGCCTCGCCTCACCTCAAGTCTCCAACCTCCAGCCTCCATCCTCACCTCAAGTCTGCAGCCTCCAGCCTCCATCCTCACCTCAAGTCTCCAGCCTCCAGCCTCCCCTCAAGTCTCCAGTCGCCAGCCTAATCTTGCCTCAAATCTCCAGCATCCAGCCTCGCCTCGCCTGAAGTCTCCAGCATCCTGGACTCCAGCCTCACCTGAAGTCTCCAGCCTCCTGCCTCCAGCTTCGCCTCAAGTCTCCAGCCTCCAGCCTCGCCTCAAGACCCCAGCCTTGCCTCAAATCTCCAGCTTCCAGCCTCACCTCAAATGTCCAGCATCCAGACTCCAGCCTCGCCTCAACTCTCTAGCCTCCAGTTTTGACTCAAGTCTCCAGTCTCCAGCCTGACCTCAAATCTCCAGCCTCCAGACTCCAGCCTCGCCTCAAGTCTCCAGCCTCCAGCCTCGCCTCAAGATCCCAGCCTCGCCTCAAATCTCCAGCCTCCAGACTCCAGTCTCACCTCAAGTCTGCAGCCTCCAGCCTCCAGCCTCGCCTCAAGTCTCCATCCTCCAGCCTCGGCTGAAGTCTCCAGTCTCCAGCCTCACCTCAAGTCTACTGCCTCCAGCCTCCAGCCTCGGCTGAAGTCTCCAGTCTCCAGCCTCACCTCAAGTCTACTGCCTCCAGCCTCCAGCCTCCATCCTTGACTCAAGTCTACAGCCTCCAGCCTCCAGCCTCACCACAATTCTCCAGCCTCCAGCCTCACCTCAAGTCTCCAGCCTGGCCTCACCTCAATTCTCCAGCCTTGCCTCACCTCAAGTCTCCAACCTCCAGCCTCCATCCTCACCTCAAGTCTGCAGCCTCCAGCCTCCATCCTCATCTCAAGTCTCCAGCCTCCAGCCTCCATCCACTTCTCAAGTCTCCAGCCTCGCCTCAAGTCTCCAGCCGCCAGCCTTGCCTCAAGTTTCCAGCCTCCGGCCTTGCCTCAAGTCTACAGCATCCAGCCTCATCTCAAGTCTCCAGCCTCGCCTCAAGTCTCCAGCCTCCAGCATCCAGGCTCACTTCAAGTCTCCAGCCTCCAACCTCGCCTCAAGTCTCTAGCCTCCAGGCTTGCCTCAAGTTTCCAGCCTCCGGCCTCACCTCAAGTCTCCAGCATCCAGCCTTGCCTCAAGTCTCCAGTCTCCAGCAACCAGCCTTGCCTCAAGTCTCCAGTCTCCAGCCTCCAGCCTTGCCTCAAGTCTCCAGCCTACAGCCTTGCCTCAAGTTTCCAGCCTCCAGCCTCGCCTCAATACTCCAGCCTCCAGCTTCCAGCCTTGTCTCAGGTCTCCAGCCTCCAGCCTCGCCACAAGTCGCCAGCCTCCAGCCTTGCCTCAAGTTTCCAGCCTCCGGCCTCGCCTCAAGACTCCAACCTCCAGCCTCACCTCAAGTCTCCAGCATCCAGCCTTGCCTCAAGTCTCCAGTCTCCAGCCTCCAGCCTCGCCTCAAGTCTCCAACCTCCAGCCTCACCTCAAGTCTCTAGCCTCCAGACTTGCCTCAAGTCTTTTGTCTCCAGCCTCATCTCAAGCCCCCAGCATCCAGTCTCGCCTCAAGTCTCCAGCCTCCAGCATCCAATCTCATCTCAAGTCTCCAGCCTCGCCTCAAGTCTCCATCCTCCAGCCTCGGCTCAAGACTCCAGTCTCCAGCCTCAACTCAAGTCTCCAGCCTCCTGCCTCGCCTGAAGTCTCCAGCCTCTAACCTCCAGGCTCATCTCAAGTCTCCAGCCTCCAGCCTCCATCCTTGCCTCAAGTCTACAGCCTACAGCCTCCAGCCTCGCCACAATTCTCCAGCCTCCAGCCTCACCTCAAGTCTCCGGCCTTGTCTCACCTCAAGTCTCCAGCCTCGCTTCGCCTCAAGTCTCCAGCCTCGCATCACCTCAATTCTCCAACCTCCAGCCTCCGTCCTCATCTCAAGTCTCCAGCCTCCATCCTCGCCTCAAGTCTCCAGCCGCCAGCCTAACCTTGCCTCAAGTCTCCAGCATCCAGCCTCGCCTCGCCTGAAGTCTCCAGCCTCCTGGCCTCCAGCCTCACCGGAAGTCTCCAGACTCCTGCCTCCAGCCTCGCCTCAAGTCTCCAGCCTCAACTCAAATCACCAGCCTCCAGCGTCCAGCTTCTCCTCAAGTCTCCAGCCTCCAGCCTCGCCTCAAGACCCCAGCCTCGCCTCAAGTCTCCAGCTTGCAGCCTCACCTCGTCTCCAGCCTCAAGACTCCAGTCTCCAGCCTCATCTCAAGTCTCCAGCCGCCAGTCTAATGTTGCCTCATTCTCCAGCGTCCAGCCTCGCCTCGTCTGAAGTCTCCAGCCTCCTGGCCTTCAGCCTCACGTGAAGTCTCCAGCCTCCAACCTCGCCTCAAGTCTCCAGCCTCCAGTCTCCTCTCAAATCTCCAGGCTTGTCTCAAATCTCAAGCCTCCAGCCTCTGGCCTTGCCTCAAGTCTCCAGCATCCAGCCTCGCCTTGCCTCAAGTCTACAGCATCCAGCCTCCAGCCTCACCTTAAATCTCCAACATCCAGCCTCGCCTGAAGTCTCCAGCCTCCAGCCTCGCCTCAAGTCACCAGCCTCCAGCCTCACCTCAAGTCTCCATTCTCCAGCCTGGGCTCAAGTCTCCAGCCTCCAGCCTCGCCTCAAATCTCCAGCCTCCAGCCTCATCTCAAGTCTCCAGCCTCGCCTCAAGTCTCCAGCCTCCAGCATCCAGGCTCACTTCAAGTCTCCAGCCTCCAGCCTCGCCTCAAGTCTCTAGCCTCCAGGCTTGCCTCAAGTTTCCAGCCTCCGGCCTCACCTCAAGTCTCCAGCATCCAGCCTTGCCTCAAGTCTCCAGTCTCCAGCAACCAGCCTTGCCTCAAGTCTCCAGTCTCCAGCCTCCAGCCTTGCCTCAAGTCTCCAGCCTCCAGCCTGGCCTCAACACTCCAACCTCCAGCTTCCAGCCATTTCTGAGGTCTCCAGACTCTAGCCTCCAGCTTTGCCTCAAGTCACCAGCCTCCAGTTTTAACTCAAGTCTCCAGCCTCTGGCCTCGCCTCAAGTATCCAGCCTCCAGCCTCCTGGCCTCCAGCCTCACCTGAAGTCTCGAGACTCCTGCCTCCAGCCTCGCCTCAAGTCTCCAGCCTCCAGCCTCACCTCAAGACCCCAGCTTCCCCTCAAGTCTCCAGCTTCCAGCCTCACCTCGTCTCCAGCCTCAAGACTCCAGTCTCCAGCCTCATCTCAAGTCTCCAGCCTCCAGCCTCGCCTCAAGTCTCCAGCATCCAGCATCCAGTCTCACCTCAAGTCTCCATCCTCCAGCCACGGCTCAAGTCTCCAGCCTGCAGCCTCACCTCAAGTCTCCAGCCTCCATTCTTGCCTTAAGTCTACAGCCTCCAGCCTCCAGCCTCGCCACAATTCTCCAGCCTCCAGCCTCACCTCAAGTCTCCAGCCTGGTCTTACCTCAAGTCTCCAGCCTCGCCTCGCCTCAAGTCTCCAGTCTCGCCTCACCTCAAGTCTCCAACCTCCCGCCTCCAGCCTCGCCTCAAGTCTCCAGCCTCCATCCTCACCTCAAGTCCCCAGCCTCCAGCCTCCAGCCTCGCTTCAATTCTCCATCCTCCAGCCTCGGTTCAAGTCTCCAGCCTCCAGCCTCAACTCAAGACTCCAGCCTCCTGCCTCGCCTGAGGTCTCCAGCCTCTAACCTCCAGGCTCACCTCAAGTCTCCAGCCTCCAGCCTCCATCCTTGCTTCAAGTCTCCAGCCTCCAGCCTCCAGCCTCGCCACAATTCTCCAGCCTCCACCCTCACCTCAAGTCTCCAGCCTGGCCTCACCTCAAGTCTCCAGCCTACAGCCTTGCCTCAAGTCTCCAGCCTCCAGTCTCACCTCAATACTCCAGCCTCCAGCTTCCAACCTTCTCTCAGGTCTCCAGCCTCAAGCCTCGCCTCAAGTTTCCAGCCTCCGGCCTTGCCTCAAGTCTCCAGCCTCCAGCCTCACCTCAAGTCTCCAGCATCCAGCCTTACCTCAAGCCTCCAGTCTCCAGCCTCATCTCAAGTCTCCACCCTCCAGCCTCGCCTCAAGTCTCCAGCCTCCAGCATCCAGTCTCACCTCAAGTCTCCAGCCTCCAACCTCCAGCCTCACTTCAAGCCTCGAGCCTCCAGCCTCGCCTCAAGTCTCCATCGTCCAGCCTCGGCTCAAGTCTCCAGCCTCCATCCTCACCTCAACTCTCCAGCCTCCAGCCTCCACCCTTGCCTCAAGTCTCCAGCCTCCAGCCTCCAGCCTCGCCACAATTCTCCAGCCTCCAGCCTCACTTCAAGTCTCCAGCCTAGCCTCACCTCAAGTCTCCAGCCTCGCCTCACCTCAAGTCTCCAGCCACCAGCCTCCATCCACTTCTCAAGTCTCCAGCCTCCAGCCTCGCCTGAAGTCTCCAGCCTCCTGGCCTCCAGCCTCACCTGAAGTCTCCAGCCTCCTGCCTCCAGCCTCGCCTCAAGTCTCCAGACTCCTGCCTCGAGCCTTGCCTCAACTCTCCAGCCTCAACTCAAATCTCCAGCCTCCAGCGTGCAGCTTCGCCACAAGTCTCCAGCCTCCAGCCTCCCCTCCAGACTCCAGCCTCACCTCAAGTCTTTAGCCTCCAGCCTTGCCCCAAGTCTCCAGCCTCCAGCCTCCATCCTTGCCTCAAGTCTACAGCCTCCAGCCTCCAGCCTCGCCACAATTCTCCAGCCTCCAGCCTCACCTCAAGTCTCCAGCCTGGCCTCACCTCAAGTCTCCAGCCTCACTTCGCCTCAAGTCTCCAGCCTCCAGCTTCGCCTCCAGACTCCAGCCTCGCCTCAAGTCTCCAGCCTCCTGGCCTCCAGCCTCACCTGAAGCCTCCAGCCTCGCCTCAAGTCTCCAGACTCCTGCCTCCAGCCATGCCTCAACTCTCCAGCCTCAACTCAAATCTCCAGCCTCCAGCGTGCAGCTTCGCCTCAAGTCTCCAGCCTCCAGCCTCGCCTCCAGACTCCAGCCTCGCCTCAAGTCTTTAGCCTCCAGCCTTGCCTCAAGTCTCATGTCTCAAGCCTCATCTCAAGTCTCCAGCCTCCAGCCTCGCCTCAAGTCTCCAGCTTCCTGGCCTCCAGCCTCACCTGAAGTCTCCAGCCTCCTGCCTCCAGCCTTGCCTCAAGTCTCCAGCCTCCAACCTCCAGCCTCGCCTCAAGTATCTAGCCTCCAGGCTTGCCTCAAGTCTCTTGTCTCCAGCCTCATCTCAAGTCTCCAGCATCCAGTCTCGCCTCAAGTCTCCAGCCTCCAACTTCCAGCCTCACCTCAACTCTCCAGCCTCCAGCCTCCAGCCTCGCCTCAAGTCTCCATCCTCCAGCCTCGGTTCAAGTCTCCAGCCTCCAGCCTAACCTCAAGTCTCCAGCCTCCAGCCTCCATCCTTGCCTCAAGTCTACAGCCTCCAGCCTCCAGCCTCACCACAATTCTCCAGCCTCCAGCCTCACCTCAAGTCTCCAGCCTGGCCTCACCTCAAGTCTCCAGCCTCGCCTCGCCTCAAGTTTCCAGCCTCGCCTCACCTCAAGTCTCCAACCTCCAGCATCCATCCTCACCTCAAGTCTCTAGCCTACAGCCTCCAAACTCCCCTCAAGTCTCCATCCTTCAGCCTCGGCTCAAGTCTCCAGCCTCCAGCCTCAACTCAAGACTCCAGTTTCCTGCCTCGCCTGAAGTAGTCTCCAGCCTCACCTCAAATCTCCAGCTTCCAGACTCCAGCCTCGCCTCAAGTCTCCAGCCTCCAGCCTCACCTCAAGACCCCAGCCTCGCCTCAAATCTCCAACTTCCAGCCTCACCTCAAATCTCCAGCCTCCAGACTCCAGTCTCACCTGAAGTCTCCAGCCTCCAACCTCCAGCCTCACCTCAAGTCTCCATCCTCCAGCCTCGGCTGAAGTCTCCAGCCTCCAGCCACACCTCAAGTCTCCTGCCTCCAGCCTCCAGCCTCCATCCTTGACTCAAGTCTACAGCCTCCAGCCTCCAGCCTCGCCACAATTCTCCAGCCTCCAGCCTCACCTCAAGTCTCCAGCCTGGCTTCACCTCAACTCTCCAGCCTCGCCTCGCCTCAAGTCTCCAGCCTCGCCTCACCTCAAGTCTCCAACCTCCAGCCTCCATCCTCACCTCAAGTCTGCAGCCTCCAGCCTCCATCCACTTCTCAAGTCTCCAGCCTCCAGCCTCGCCTCAAGTCTCCAGCCGCCAGCCTAATGTTGCCTCATGTCTCCAGCGTCCAGCCTCGCCTCGTCTGAAGTCTCCAGCCTCCTGGCCTCCAGCCTCACATGAAGTCTCTAGCCTCCAACCTCGCCTCAAGTCTTCAGCCTCCAGCCTCCTCTCAAGTCTCGAGGCTCCAGCCTCGCCTCAAATCTCGAGCCTCCAACCTCCAGCCTCGTCTCAAGTCTCCAGCCTCTAGCTTGCCTCAAGTTTCCAGCCTCCGGCCTTGCCTCAAGTCTCCAGCATCCAGCCTCGCCTTTCCTCAAGTCTACAGCATCCAGCCTCCAGCCTCACCTTAAATCTCCAACATCCAGCCTCACCTGAAGTCTCCAGCCTCCAGCCTCACCTCAAGTCTCCATTCTCCAGCCTGGGCTCAAGTCTCCAGCCTCCAGCCTTGCCTCAAGTCTCCAGCCTCCAGCGTGGCCTCAATTCTCCAGCCTCCAGCTTCCAGCCATGTCTGAGGTCTCCAGACTCTAGCCTCCAGCTTTGCCTCAAGTCACCAGCTTCCAGCTTTAACTCAAGTCTCCAGCCTCCGGCCTGGCCTCAAGTCTCCTGCCTCCAGCCTCAGCTCAAGTATCCAGCCTAAAGCCGCGCCTCAAGGCTCCAGCCTCCAGACTCCAGCCTCGCTTCAAGTTTCTAGCTTCCAACCTCCGTTCTCACCTCAAGTCTCCAGCCTCCAGCCTCGCCTCAAGTCTCTAGCCTCCAGAGTCCAGCCTCAATTCTCTAGCCTCCATCTTACAGCCTTGTCTCAGTTCTCCAGCCTCCAGCCTCACCTCAAGTCGCCAGCCTCCAGGCTTGCCTCAAGTTTCCAGCCTCCGGCCTCAACTCAAGTCTCCAGCATCCAGCCTTGCCTCAAGTCTCCAGTCTCCAGCCTCACCTCAAGTCTCCAGCATCCAGCCTTGCCTCAAGTCTCCAGTCTCCAGCCTCCAGCCTTGCCTCAATTCTCCAGCCTCCAGCCTGGCCTCAATTCTCCAGCCTCCAGCTTCCAGCCATGTCTGAGGTCTCCAGACTCTAGCCTCCAGCTTTGCCTCAAGTCACCAGCCTCCAGCTTTAACTCAAGTCTCCAGCCTCCGGCCTCACCAAAAGTCTCCAGCCTCCAGGCTCAGCTCAAGTATCCAGCCTCCAGCCTCGCCTCAAGGCTCCAGTCTCCAGACTCCAGCCTCGCTTCAAGTCTCTAGCTTCCAACCTCCATTCTCGCCTCAAGTCTCCAGCCTCCAGTCTCGCCTCAAGTCTCCAGCCTCCAGCATCCAGTCTCACCTCAAGTTTCCAGCCTCCAGCCTCATCTCAAGTCTCCAGCCTCCAGCCTCCAGCCTAGACTCAAGTCTCCATTCTCCAGCCTCGGCTCAAGTCTCCAGCCTCCAGCCTCATCTCAAGTATCCAGCCTCCAGTCTCCATCCTTGCCTCAAGTCTACAGCCTCCAGCCTCGCCACAATTCTCCAGCCTCCAGCCTCCAGCCTCGCCTCAAGTATCTAGCCTCCAGGCTTGCCTCAAGTCTCTTGTCTCCAGCCTCATCTCAAGTCTCCAGCATCCAGTCTCGCCTCAAGTCTCCAGCCTCCAACTTCCAGCCTCACCTCAACTCTCCAGCCTCCAGCCTCCAGCCTCGCCTCAAGTCTCCATCCTCCAGCCTCGGTTCAAGTCTCCAGCCTCCAGCCTCACCTCAAGTCTCCAACCTCCAGCCTCCATCCTTGCCTCAAGTCTACAGCCTCCATCCTCCAGCCTCGGCTCAAGTCTCCAGTCTCCAGCCTCAACTCAAGTCTCCAGGCTTGTCTCACCTCAAGTCTCCAGCCTCGCTTCGCCTCAAGTCCCCAGCCTCGCATCACCTCAATTCTCCAACCTCCAGCCTCCATCCTCATCTCAAGTCTCCAGCTTCCAGCCTCCATCGACTTCTCAAGTCTCCAGCCTCCAGCCTCGCCTCAAGTCTCCAGTCGCCAGCCTAGTCTTGCCTCAAGTCTCCAGCATCCAGCCTCGCCTCGCCTGAAGTCTCCAGCCTCCTGGCCTCCAGCCTCGCCTGAAGTCTCCAGCCTCCTGGCCTCCAGCCTCACCTGAAGTCTCCAGATTCCTTCCTCCAGCCTCGCCTCAAGTCTCCAGACTCCTGCCTCCAGCCTCGCCTCAACTCTCCAGCCTCAACTCAAATCACCAGCCTCCAGCGTCCAGCTTCGCCTGAAGTCTCCAGCCTCCAGCCTTGCCTCAAGACCCCAGCCTCACCTCAAGTCTCCAGCTTCCAGTCTCACCTCGTCTCCAGCCTCAAGGCTCCAGCCTCGCCTCAAGTCTCCAGCCTCCGGCCTTGCCTCAAGTCTCCAGTCTCCAGCCTCATCTCAAGTCTCCAGCCTCCAGCCTCGCCTCAAGTCTCCAACCTCCAGCATCCAGTCTCACCTCAAGTCTCCAGCCTCCAGGCTCCAGCCTCACCTCAAATCTCCAGCCTCCAGCCTTGCCTCAAGTCTCCAGTCTCCAGCCTCATCTCAAGTCTCCAGCCTCCAGCCTCGCCTCAAGTCTCCAACCTCCAGTATCCAGTCTCACCTCCAGGCTCCAGCCTCACCTCAAATCTCCAGCCTCCAGCCTCGCTTCAAGTCTCCATCCTCCAGCCTCGGCTCAACTCTCCAGCCTCCAGCCTCATCTCAAGTCTCCAGCCTCCAGTCTCCATCATTGCCTCAAGTCTGCAGCCTCCAGCCTCCAGTCTCGCCACAATTCTCCTGCCTCCAGCCTCACCTCAAGTCTCCAGCCTGGCCTCACCTCAAGTCTCCAGCCTCGCCTCGCCTCAAGTTTCCAGCCTCGCCTCACCTCAAGTCTCCAACCTCCAGCATCCATCCTCACCTCAAGTCTCTAGCCTACAGCCTCCAAACTCCCCTCAAGTCTCCATCCTTCAGCCTCGGCTCAAGTCTCCAGCCTCCAGCCTCAACTCAAGACTCCAGTTTCCTGCCTCGCCTGAAGTAGTCTCCAGCCTCACCTCAAATCTCCAGCTTCCAGACTCCAGCCTCGCCTCAAGTCTCCAGCCTCCAGCCTCACCTCAAGACCCCAGCCTCGCCTCAAATCTCCAACTTCCAGCCTCACCTCAAATCTCCAGCCTCCAGACTCCAGTCTCACCTGAAGTCTCCAGCCTCCAACCTCCAGCCTCACCTCAAGTCTCCATCCTCCAGCCTCGGCTGAAGTCTCCAGCCTCCAGCCACACCTCAAGTCTCCTGCCTCCAGCCTCCAGCCTCCATCCTTGACTCAAGTCTACAGCCTCCAGCCTCCAGCCTCGCCACAATTCTCCAGCCTCCAGCCTCACCTCAAGTCTCCAGCCTGGCTTCACCTCAACTCTCCAGCCTCGCCTCGCCTCAAGTCTCCAGCCTCGCCTCACCTCAAGTCTCCAACCTCCAGCCTCCATCCTCACCTCAAGTCTGCAGCCTCCAGCCTCCATCCACTTCTCAAGTCTCCAGCCTCCAGCCTCGCCTCAAGTCTCCAGCCGCCAGCCTAATGTTGCCTCATGTCTCCAGCGTCCAGCCTCGCCTCGTCTGAAGTCTCCAGCCTCCTGGCCTCCAGCCTCACATGAAGTCTCTAGCCTCCAACCTCGCCTCAAGTCTTCAGCCTCCAGCCTCCTCTCAAGTCTCGAGGCTCCAGCCTCGCCTCAAATCTCGAGCCTCCAACCTCCAGCCTCGTCTCAAGTCTCCAGCCTCTAGCTTGCCTCAAGTTTCCAGCCTCCGGCCTTGCCTCAAGTCTCCAGCATCCAGCCTCGCCTTTCCTCAAGTCTACAGCATCCAGCCTCCAGCCTCACCTTAAATCTCCAACATCCAGCCTCACCTGAAGTCTCCAGCCTCCAGCCTCACCTCAAGTCTCCATTCTCCAGCCTGGGCTCAAGTCTCCAGCCTCCAGCCTTGCCTCAAGTCTCCAGCCTCCAGCGTGGCCTCAATTCTCCAGCCTCCAGCTTCCAGCCATGTCTGAGGTCTCCAGACTCTAGCCTCCAGCTTTGCCTCAAGTCACCAGCTTCCAGCTTTAACTCAAGTCTCCAGCCTCCGGCCTGGCCTCAAGTCTCCTGCCTCCAGCCTCAGCTCAAGTATCCAGCCTAAAGCCGCGCCTCAAGGCTCCAGCCTCCAGACTCCAGCCTCGCTTCAAGTTTCTAGCTTCCAACCTCCGTTCTCACCTCAAGTCTCCAGCCTCCAGCCTCGCCTCAAGTCTCTAGCCTCCAGAGTCCAGCCTCAATTCTCTAGCCTCCATCTTACAGCCTTGTCTCAGTTCTCCAGCCTCCAGCCTCACCTCAAGTCGCCAGCCTCCAGGCTTGCCTCAAGTTTCCAGCCTCCGGCCTCAACTCAAGTCTCCAGCATCCAGCCTTGCCTCAAGTCTCCAGTCTCCAGCCTCACCTCAAGTCTCCAGCATCCAGCCTTGCCTCAAGTCTCCAGTCTCCAGCCTCCAGCCTTGCCTCAATTCTCCAGCCTCCAGCCTGGCCTCAATTCTCCAGCCTCCAGCTTCCAGCCATGTCTGAGGTCTCCAGACTCTAGCCTCCAGCTTTGCCTCAAGTCACCAGCCTCCAGCTTTAACTCAAGTCTCCAGCCTCCGGCCTCACCAAAAGTCTCCAGCCTCCAGGCTCAGCTCAAGTATCCAGCCTCCAGCCTCGCCTCAAGGCTCCAGTCTCCAGACTCCAGCCTCGCTTCAAGTCTCTAGCTTCCAACCTCCATTCTCGCCTCAAGTCTCCAGCCTCCAGTCTCGCCTCAAGTCTCCAGCCTCCAGCATCCAGTCTCACCTCAAGTTTCCAGCCTCCAGCCTCATCTCAAGTCTCCAGCCTCCAGCCTCCAGCCTAGACTCAAGTCTCCATTCTCCAGCCTCGGCTCAAGTCTCCAGCCTCCAGCCTCATCTCAAGTATCCAGCCTCCAGTCTCCATCCTTGCCTCAAGTCTACAGCCTCCAGCCTCGCCACAATTCTCCAGCCTCCAGCCTCCAGCCTCGCCTCAAGTATCTAGCCTCCAGGCTTGCCTCAAGTCTCTTGTCTCCAGCCTCATCTCAAGTCTCCAGCATCCAGTCTCGCCTCAAGTCTCCAGCCTCCAACTTCCAGCCTCACCTCAACTCTCCAGCCTCCAGCCTCCAGCCTCGCCTCAAGTCTCCATCCTCCAGCCTCGGTTCAAGTCTCCAGCCTCCAGCCTCACCTCAAGTCTCCAACCTCCAGCCTCCATCCTTGCCTCAAGTCTACAGCCTCCATCCTCCAGCCTCGGCTCAAGTCTCCAGTCTCCAGCCTCAACTCAAGTCTCCAGGCTTGTCTCACCTCAAGTCTCCAGCCTCGCTTCGCCTCAAGTCCCCAGCCTCGCATCACCTCAATTCTCCAACCTCCAGCCTCCATCCTCATCTCAAGTCTCCAGCTTCCAGCCTCCATCGACTTCTCAAGTCTCCAGCCTCCAGCCTCGCCTCAAGTCTCCAGTCGCCAGCCTAGTCTTGCCTCAAGTCTCCAGCATCCAGCCTCGCCTCGCCTGAAGTCTCCAGCCTCCTGGCCTCCAGCCTCGCCTGAAGTCTCCAGCCTCCTGGCCTCCAGCCTCACCTGAAGTCTCCAGATTCCTTCCTCCAGCCTCGCCTCAAGTCTCCAGACTCCTGCCTCCAGCCTCGCCTCAACTCTCCAGCCTCAACTCAAATCACCAGCCTCCAGCGTCCAGCTTCGCCTGAAGTCTCCAGCCTCCAGCCTTGCCTCAAGACCCCAGCCTCACCTCAAGTCTCCAGCTTCCAGTCTCACCTCGTCTCCAGCCTCAAGGCTCCAGCCTCGCCTCAAGTCTCCAGCCTCCGGCCTTGCCTCAAGTCTCCAGTCTCCAGCCTCATCTCAAGTCTCCAGCCTCCAGCCTCGCCTCAAGTCTCCAACCTCCAGCATCCAGTCTCACCTCAAGTCTCCAGCCTCCAGGCTCCAGCCTCACCTCAAATCTCCAGCCTCCAGCCTTGCCTCAAGTCTCCAGTCTCCAGCCTCATCTCAAGTCTCCAGCCTCCAGCCTCGCCTCAAGTCTCCAACCTCCAGTATCCAGTCTCACCTCCAGGCTCCAGCCTCACCTCAAATCTCCAGCCTCCAGCCTCGCTTCAAGTCTCCATCCTCCAGCCTCGGCTCAACTCTCCAGCCTCCAGCCTCATCTCAAGTCTCCAGCCTCCAGTCTCCATCATTGCCTCAAGTCTGCAGCCTCCAGCCTCCAGTCTCGCCACAATTCTCCTGCCTCCAGCCTCACCTCAAGTCTCCAGCCTGGCCTCACCTCAAGTGTCCAGCCTACAGCCTTGCCTCAACTCTCCAGCCTCCAGCCTCACCTCAATACTCCAGCCTCCAGCTTCCAGCCTTGTCTCAGGTCTCCAGCCTCCAGCCTCGCATCAAGTCACCAGCCTCCAGCCTTGCCTCAAGTTTCCAGCCTCCGGCCTTGCCTCATGTCTCCAGCCTCCAGCCTCACCTGATGTCTCCAGCATCCAGCCTTGCCTCATGTCTCCAGTCTCCAGCCTCATCTCAAGTCTCCAGTCTCCAGCCTCACCTCAAGTCTCCAACCTGGCCTCACCTCAAGTCTCCAGCCTCACCTCGTCTCAAGTCTCCAGCCTCGCCTCACCTCAAGTCTCCAACCTCCAGCCTCCATCCTCACCTCAAGTCTGCAGCCTCCAGCCTCCATCCTCACCTCAAGTCTCCAGCCTCCAGCCTCCCCTCAAGTCTCCAGTCGCCAGCCTAATCTTGCCTCAAATCTCCAGCATCCAGCCTCGCCTCGCCTGAAGTCTCCAGCATCCTGGACTCCAGCCTCACCTGAAGTCTCCAGCCTCCTGCCTCCAGCTTCGCCTCAAGTCTCCAGCCTCCAGCCTCGCCTCAAGACCCCAGCCTTGCCTCAAATCTCCAGCTTCCAGCCTCACCTCAAATGTCCAGCATCCAGACTCCAGCCTCGCCTCAACTCTCTAGCCTCCAGTTTTGACTCAAGTCTCCAGTCTCCAGCCTGACCTCAAATCTCCAGCCTCCAGACTCCAACCTCGCCTCAAGTCTCCAGCCTCCAGCCTCGCCTCAAGATCCCAGCCTCGCCTCAAATCTCCAGCCTCCAGACTCCAGTCTCACCTCAAGTCTACAGCCTCCAGCCTCCAGCCTCGCCTCAAGTCTCCATCCTCCAGCCTCGGCTGAAGTCTCCAGTCTCCAGCCTCACCTCAAGTCTACTGCCTCCAGCCTCCAGCCTCGGCTGAAGTCTCCAGTCTCCAGCCTCACCTCAAGTCTACTGCCTCCAGCCTCCAGCCTCCATCCTTGACTCAAGTCTACAGCCTCCAGCCTCCAGCCTCACCACAATTCTCCAGCCTCCAGCCTCACCTCAAGTCTCCAGCCTGGCCTCACCTCAATTCTCCAGCCTTGCCTCACCTCAAGTCTCCAACCTCCAGCCTCCATCCTCACCTCAAGTCTGCAGCCTCCAGCCTCCATCCTCATCTCAAGTCTCCAGCCTCCAGCCTCCATCCACTTCTCAAGTCTCCAGCCTCGCCTCAAGTCTCCAGCCGCCAGCCTTGCCTCAAGTTTCCAGCCTCCGGCCTTGCCTCAAGTCTACAGCATCCAGCCTCACCTCAAGTCTCCATTCTCCAGCCTGGGCTCAAGTCTCCAGCCTCCAGCCTGGCCTCAATTCTCCAGCCTCCAGCTTCCAGCCATGTCTCAGGTCTCCAGTCTCTAGCCTCCAGCTTTGCCTCAAGTCGCCAGCTTCCAGCTTTAACTCAAGTCTCCAGCCTCCGGCCTCGGCTCAAGTCTCCAGCCTCCAGACTCCAGCCTCGCTTCAAGTCTCTAGCTTCCAACCTCCATTCTCACCTCAAGTCTCCAGTCTCCAGTCTCGCCTCAAGTCTCCAGCCTCCAGACTCGCGGCAAGTCTCCAGCCTCCAGCCTCATCTCAAGTCTCTAGCCTCGCCTCAATTCTCCAGCCTCCAGCATCCAGGCTCACCTCAAGTCTCCAGTCTCCAGCCTCGCCTCAAGTCTCTAGCCTCCAGAGTCCAGCCTCAATTCTCCAGCTTCCAGCCTTGTCTCAGGTCTCCAGCCTCCAGCCTCGCCTCAAGTCGCCAGCCTCCAGGCTTGCCTCAACTTTCCAGCCTCCGGCCTCACCTCAAGTCTCCAGCATCCATCCTTGCCTCAAGTCTCCAGTCTCCAGCCTCCAGCCTCACCTCAAGTCTCCAGCATTCAGCCTCACCTCAAGTCTCCAGTCTCCAGCCTCCAGCCTTGCCTCAAGTCTCCAGCCTCAAACCTGGCCTCAATTCTCCAGCCTCCAGCTTCCAGCCATGTCTGAGGTCTCCAGACTCTAGCCTCCAGTTTTGCCTCCAGTCGCCAGGCTCCAGCTTTAACTCAAGTCTCCAGCCTCCGGCCTCACCTCAGGTCTCCAGTCTGGCCTCACCTCAACTCTCCAGCCTCGCCTTGCCTCAAGTCTCCAGCCTCGCCTCACCTCAAGTCTCCAACCTCCAGCCTCCATCCTCACCTCAAGTCTGCAGCTTCCAGCCTCCATCCTCATCTCAAGTCTCCAGCCTCCAGCCTCGCCTCAAGTCTCCAGCCGCCAGTCTAATGTTGCCTCATTCTCCAGCGTCCAGCCTCGCCTCGTCTGAAGTCTCCAGCCTCCTGGCCTTCAGCCTCACGTGAAGTCTCCAGCCTCCAACCTCGCCTCAAGTCTCCAGCCTCCAGCCTCCTCTCAAATCTCCAGGCTTGTCTCAAATCTCAAGCCTCCAGCCTCTGGCCTTGCCTCAAGTCTCCAGCATCCAGCCTCGCCTTGCCTCAAGTCTACAGCATCCAGCCTCCAGCCTCACCTTAAATCTCCAACATCCAGCCTCGCCTGAAGTCTCCAGCCTCCAGCCTCGCCTCAAGTCACCAGCCTCCAGCCTCACCTCAAGTCTCCATTCTCCAGCCTGGGCTCAAGTCTCCAGCCTCCAGCCTCGCCTCAAATCTCCAGCCTCCAGCCTCATCTCAAGTCTCCAGCCTCGCCTCAAGTCTCCAGCCTCCAGCATCCAGGCTCACTTCAAGTCTCCAGCCTCCAGCCTCGCCTCAAGTCTCTAGCCTCCAGGCTTGCCTCAAGTTTCCAGCCTCCGGCCTCACCTCAAGTCTCCAGCATCCAGCCTTGCCTCAAGTCTCCAGTCTCCAGCAACCAGCCTTGCCTCAAGTCTCCAGTCTCCAGCCTCCAGCCTTGCCTCAAGTCTCCAGCCTACAGCCTTGCCTCAAGTTTCCAGCCTCCAGCCTCGCCTCAATACTCCAGCCTCCAGCTTCCAGCCTTGTCTCAGGTCTCCAGCCTCCAGCCTCGCCACAAGTCGCCAGCCTCCAGCCTTGCCTCAAGTTTCCAGCCTCCGGCCTCGCCTCAAGACTCCAACCTCCAGCCTCACCTCAAGTCTCCAGCATCCAGCCTTGCCTCAAGTCTCCAGTCTCCAGCCTCCAGCCTCGCCTCAAGTCTCCAACCTCCAGCCTCACCTCAAGTCTCTAGCCTCCAGACTTGCCTCAAGTCTTTTGTCTCCAGCCTCATCTCAAGCCCCCAGCATCCAGTCTCGCCTCAAGTCTCCAGCCTCCAGCATCCAATCTCATCTCAAGTCTCCAGCTTCGCCTCAAGTCTCCATCCTCCAGCCTCGGCTCAAGACTCCAGTCTCCAGCCTCAACTCAAGTCTCCAGCCTCCTGCCTCGCCTGAAGTCTCCAGCCTCTAACCTCCAGGCTCATCTCAAGTCTCCAGCCTCCAGCCTCCATCCTTGCCTCAAGTCTACAGCCTACAGCCTCCAGCCTCGCCACAATTCTCCAGCCTCCAGCCTCACCTCAAGTCTCCGGCCTTGTCTCACCTCAAGTCTCCAGCCTCGCTTCGCCTCAAGTCTCCAGCCTCGCATCACCTCAATTCTCCAACCTCCAGCCTCCGTCCTCATCTCAAGTCTCCAGCCTCCATCCTCGCCTCAAGTCTCCAGCCGCCAGCCTAACCTTGCCTCAAGTCTCCAGCATCCAGCCTCGCCTCGCCTGAAGTCTCCAGCCTCCTGGCCTCCAGCCTCACCGGAAGTCTCCAGACTCCTGCCTCCAGCCTCGCCTCAAGTCTCCAGCCTCAACTCAAATCACCAGCCTCCAGCGTCCAGCTTCTCCTCAAGTCTCCAGCCTCCAGCCTCGCCTCAAGACCCCAGCCTCGCCTCAAGTCTCCAGCTTGCAGCCTCACCTCGTCTCCAGCCTCAAGACTCCAGTCTCCAGCCTCATCTCAAGTCTCCAGCCGCCAGTCTAATGTTGCCTCATTCTCCAGCGTCCAGCCTCGCCTCGTCTGAAGTCTCCAGCCTCCTGGCCTTCAGCCTCATGTGAAGTCTCCAGCCTCCAACCTCGCCTCAAGTCTCCAGCCTCCAGTCTCCTCTCAAATCTCCAGGCTTGTCTCAAATCTCAAGCCTCCAGCCTCTGGCCTTGCCTCAAGTCTCCAGCATCCAGCCTCGCCTTGCCTCAAGTCTACAGCATCCAGCCTCCAGCCTCACCTTAAATCTCCAACATCCAGCCTCGCCTGAAGTCTCCAGCCTCCAGCCTCGCCTCAAGTCACCAGCCTCCGGCCTCACCTCAAGTCTCCATTCTCCAGCCTGGGCTCAAGTCTCCAGCCTCCAGCCTCGCCTCAAATCTCCAGCCTCCAGCCTCATCTCAAGTCTCCAGCCTCGCCTCAAGTCTCCAGCCTCCAGCATCCAGGCTCACTTCAAGTCTCCAGCCTCCAGCCTCGCCTCAAGTCTCTAGCCTCCAGGCTTGCCTCAAGTTTCCAGCCTCCGGCCTCACCTCAAGTCTCCAGCATCCAGCCTTGCCTCAAGTCTCCAGTCTCCAGCAACCAGCCTTGCCTCAAGTCTCCAGTCTCCAGCCTCCAGCCTTGCCTCAAGTCTCCAGCCTCCAGCCTGGCCTCAACACTCCAACCTCCAGCTTCCAGCCATTTCTGAGGTCTCCAGACTCTAGCCTCCAGCTTTGCCTCAAGTCACCAGCCTCCAGTTTTAACTCAAGTCTCCAGCCTCTGGCCTCGCCTCAAGTATCCAGCCTCCAGCCTCCTGGCCTCCAGCCTCACCTGAAGTCTCGAGACTCCTGCCTCCAGCCTCGCCTCAAGTCTCCAGCCTCCAGCCTCACCTCAAGACCCCAGCTTCCCCTCAAGTCTCCAGCTTCCAGCCTCACCTCGTCTCCAGCCTCAAGACTCCAGTCTCCAGCCTCATCTCAAGTCTCCAGCCTCCAGCCTCGCCTCAAGTCTCCAGCATCCAGCATCCAGTCTCACCTCAAGTCTCCATCCTCCAGCCACGGCTCAAGTCTCCAGCCTGCAGCCTCACCTCAAGTCTCCAGCCTCCATTCTTGCCTTAAGTCTACAGCCTCCAGCCTCCAGCCTCGCCACAATTCTCCAGCCTCCAGCCTCACCTCAAGTCTCCAGCCTGGTCTTACCTCAAGTCTCCAGCCTCGCCTCGCCTCAAGTCTCCAGTCTCGCCTCACCTCAAGTCTCCAACCTCCCGCCTCCAGCCTCGCCTCAAGTCTCCAGCCCCCAGCATCCATCCTCACCTCAAGTCCCCAGCCTCCAGCCTCCAGCCTCGCTTCAATTCTCCATCCTCCAGCCTCGGTTCAAGTCTCCAGCCTCCAGCCTCAACTCAAGACTCCAGCCTCCTGCCTCGCCTGAGGTCTCCAGCCTCTAACCTCCAGGCTCACCTCAAGTCTCCAGCCTCCAGCCTCCATCCTTGCTTCAAGTCTCCAGACTCCAGCCTCCAGCCTCGCCACAATTCTCCAGCCTCCACCCTCACCTCAAGTCTCCAGCCTGGCCTCACCTCAAGTCTCCAGCCTACAGCCTTGCCTCAAGTCTCCAGCCTCCAGTCTCACCTCAATACTCCAGCCTCCAGCTTCCAACCTTCTCTCAGGTCTCCAGCCTCAAGCCACGCCTCAAGTTTCCAGCCTCCGGCCTTGCCTCAAGTCTCCAGCCTCCAGACTCACCTCAAGTCTCCAGCATCCAGCCTTACCTCAAGCCTCCAGTCTCCAGCCTCATCTCAAGTCTCCACCCTCCAGCCTCGCCTCAAGTCTCCAGCCTCCAGCATCCAGTCTCACCTCAAGTCTCCAGCCTCCAACCTCCAGCCTCACTTCAAGCCTCGAGCCTCCAGCCTCGCCTCAAGTCTCCATCGTCCAGCCTCGGCTCAAGTCTCCAGCCTCCATCCTCACCTCAACTCTCCAACCTCCAGCCTCCACCCTTGCCTCAAGTCTCCAGCCTCCAGCCTCCAGCCTCGCCACAGTTCTCCAGCCTCCAGCCTCACTTCAAGTCTCCAGCCTAGCCTCACCTCAAGTCTCCAGCCTCGCCTCACCTCAAGTCTCCAGCCACCAGCCTCCATCCACTTCTCAAGTCTCCAGCCTCCAACCTCGCCTGAAGTCTCCAGCCTCCTGGCCTCCAGCCTCACCTGAAGTCTCCAGCCTCCTGCCTCCAGCCTCGCCTCAAGTCTCCAGACTCCTGCCTCGAGCCTCGCCTCAACTCTCCAGCCTCAACTCAAATCTCCAGCCTCCAGCGTGCAGCTTCGCCACAAGTCTCCAGCCTCCAGCCTCCCCTCCAGACTCCAGCCTCACCTCAAGTCTTTAGCCTCCAGCCTTGCCCCAAGTCTCCAGCCTCCAGCCTCCATCCTTGCCTCAAGTCTACAGCCTCCAGCCTCCAGCCTCGCCACAATTCTCCAGCCTCCAGCCTCACCTCAAGTCTCCAGCCTGGCCTCACCTCAAGTCTCCAGCCTCACTTCGCCTCAAGTCTCCAGCCTCCAGCTTCGCCTCCAGACTCCAGCCTCGCCTCAAGTCTCCAGCCTCCTGGCCTCCAGCCTCACCTGAAGCCTCCAGCCTCGCCTCAAGTCTCCAGACTCCTGCCTCCAGCCATGCCTCAACTCTCCAGCCTCAACTCAAATCTCCAGCCTCCAGCGTGCAGCTTCGCCTCAAGTCTCCAGCCTCCAGCCTCGCCTCCAGACTCCAGCCTCGCCTCAAGTCTTTAGCCTCCAGCCTTGCCTCAAGTCTCATGTCTCAAGCCTCATCTCAAGTCTCCAGCCTCCAGCCTCGCCTCAAGTCTCCAGCTTCCTGGCCTCCAGCCTCACCTGAAGTCTCCAGCCTCCTGCCTCCAGCCTCGCCTCAAGTCTCCAGCCTCCAACCTCCAGCCTCGCCTCAAGTATCTAGCCTCCAGGCTTGCCTCAAGTCTCTTGTCTCCAGCCTCATCTCAAGTCTCCAGCATCCAGTCTCGCCTCAAGTCTCCAGCCTCCAACTTCCAGCCTCACCTCAACTCTCCAGCCTCCAGCCTCCAGCCTCGCCTCAAGTCTCCATCCTCCAGCCTCGGTTCAAGTCTCCAGCCTCCAGCCTAACCTCAAGTCTCCAGCCTCCAGCCTCCATCCTTGCCTCAAGTCTACAGCCTCCAGCCTCCAGCCTCACCACAATTCTCCAGCCTCCAGCCTCACCTCAAGTCTCCAGCCTGGCCTCACCTCAAGTCTCCAGCCTCGCCTCGCCTCAAGTTTCCAGCCTCGCCTCACCTCAAGTCTCCAACCTCCAGCATCCATCCTCACCTCAAGTCTCTAGCCTACAGCCTCCAACCTCCCCTCAAGTCTCCATCCTTCAGCCTCGGCTCAAGTCTCCAGCCTCCAGCCTCAACTCAAGACTCCAGTTTCCTGCCTCGCCTGAAGTAGTCTCCAGCCTCACCTCAAATCTCCAGCTTCCAGACTCCAGCCTCGCCTCAAGTCTCCAGCCTCCAGCCTCACCTCAAGACCCCAACCTCGCCTCAAATCTCCAACTTCCAGCCTCACCTCAAATCTCCAGCCTCCAGACTCCAGTCTCACCTGAAGTCTCCAGCCTCCAACCTCCAGCCTCACCTCAAGTCTCCATCCTCCAGCCTCGGCTGAAGTCTCCAGCCTCCAGCCACACCTCAAGTCTCCTGCCTCCAGCCTCCAGCCTCCATCCTTGACTCAAGTCTACAGCCTCCAGCCTCCAGCCTCGCCACAATTCTCCAGCCTCCAGCCTCACCTCAAGTCTCCAGCCTGGCCTCACCTCAACTCTCCAGCCTCGCCTCGCCTCAAGTCTCCAGCCTCGCCTCACCTCAAGTCTCCAACCTCCAGCCTCCATCCTCACCTCAAGTCTGCAGCCTCCAGCCTCCATCCACTTCTCAAGTCTCCAGCCTCCAGCCTCGCCTCAAGTCTCCAGCCGCCAGCCTAATGTTGCCTCATGTCTCCAGCGTCCAGCCTCGCCTCATCTGAAGTCTCCAGCCTCCTGGCCTCCAGCCTCACCTCAAGTCTCCAACCTCCAGCCTCCATCCTCACCTCAAGTCTGCAGCCTCCAGCCTCCATCCACTTCTCAAGTCTCCAGCCTCCAGCCTCGCCTCAAGTCTCCAGCCGCCAGCCTAATGTTGCCTCATGTCTCCAGCGTCCAGCCTCGCCTCATCTGAAGTCTCCAGCCTCCTGGCCTCCAGCCTCACCTCAAGTCTCCAACCTCCAGCCTCCATCCACTTCTCAAGTCTCCAGCCTCCAGCCTCGCCTCAAGTCTCCAGCCGCCAGCCTAATCTTGCCTCATGTTTCCAGCGTCCACCCTCGCCTCGTCTGAAGTCTCCAGCCTCCTGGCCTCCAGCCTCACATGAAGTCTCCAGCCTCCAACCTCGCCTCAAGTCTTCAGCCTCCAGCCTCCTCTCAAGTCTCGAGGCTCCAGCCTCGCCTCAAATCTCGAGCCTCCAACCTCCAGCCTCGCCTCAAGTCTCCAGCCTCTAGCTTGCCTCAAGTTTCCAGCCTCCGGCCTTGCCTCAAGTCTCCAGCATCCAGCCTCGCCTTGCCTCAAGTCTACAGCATCCAGCCTCCAGCCTCACCTTAAATCTCCAACATCCAGCCTCACCTGAAGTCTCCAGCCTCCAGCCTCACCTCAAGTCTCCATTCTCCAGCCTGGGCTCAAGTCTCCAGCCTCCAGCCTTGCCTCAAGTCTCCAGCCTCCAGCGTGGCCTCAATTCTCCAGCCTCCAGCTTCCAGCCATGTCTGAGGTCTCCAGACTCTAGCCTCCAGCTTTGCCTCAAGTCACCAGCTTCCAGCTTTAACTCAAGTCTCCAGCCTCCGGCCTGGCCTCAAGTCTCCTGCCTCCAGCCTCAGCTCAAGTATCCAGCCTAAAGCCGCGCCTCAAGGCTCCAGCCTCCAGACTCCAGCCTCGCTTCAAGTTTCTAGCTTCCAACCTCCGTTCTCACCTCGTCTCCAGCCTCCAGCCTCGCCTCAAGTCTCTAGCCTCCAGAGTCCAGCCTCAATTCTCTAGCCTCCATCTTACAGCCTTGTCTCAGTTCTCCAGCCTCCAGCCTCGCCTCAAGTCGCCAGCCTCCAGGCTTGCCTCAAGTTTCCAGCCTCCGGCCTCAACTCAAGTCTCCAGCATCCAGCCTTGCCTCAAGTCTCCAGTCTCCAGCCTCACCTCAAGTCTCCAGCATCCAGCCTTGCCTCAAGTCTCCAGTCTCCAGCCTCCAGCCTTGCCTCAATTCTCCAGCCTCCAGCCTGGCCTCAATTCTCCAGCCTCCAGCTTCCAGCCATGTCTGAGGTCTCCAGACTCTAGCCTCCAGATTTGCCTCAAGTCACCAGCCTCCAGCTTTAACTCAAGTCTCCAGCCTCCGGCCTCACCAAAAGTCTCCAGCCTCCAGGCTCAGCTCAAGTATCCAGCCTCCAGCCTCGCCTCAAGGCTCCAGCCTCCAGACTCCAGCCTCGCTTCAAGTCTCTAGCTTCCAACCTCCATTCTCGCCTCAAGTCTCCAGCCTCCAGTCTCGCCTCAAGTCTCCAGCCTCCAGCATCCAGTCTCACCTCAAGTTTCCAGCCTCCAGCCTCATCTCAAGTCTCTAGTCTCCAGCCTCCAGCCTAGACTCAAGTCTCCATTCTCCAGCCTCGGCTCAAGTCTCCAGCCTCCAGCCTCATCTCAAGTATCCAGCCTCCAGTCTCCATCCTTGCCTCAAGTCTACAGCCTCCAGCCTCGCCACAATTCTCCAGCCTCCAGCCTCCAGCCTCGCCTCAAGTATCTAGCCTCCAGGCTTGCCTCAAGTCTCTTGTCTCCAGCCTCATCTCAAGTCTCCAGCATCCAGTCTCGCCTCAAGTCTCCAGCCTCCAACTTCCAGCCTCACCTCAACTCTCCAGCCTCCAGCCTCCAGCCTCGCCTCAAGTCTCCATCCTCCAGCCTCGGTTCAAGTCTCCAGCCTCCAGCCTCACCTCAAGTCTCCAGCCTCCAGCCTCCATCCTTGCCTCAAGTCTACAGCCTCCAGCCTCCAGCCTCACCACAATTCTCCAGCCTCCAGCCTCACCTCAAGTCTCCAGCCTGGCCTCACCTCAAGTCTCCAGCCTCGCCTCGCCTCAAGTTTCCAGCCTCGCCTCACCTCAAGTCTCCAACCTCCAGCATCCATCCTCACCTCAAGTCTCTAGCCTCCGGCCTCCAACCTCCCCTCAAGTCTCCATCCTTCAGCCTCAGCTCAAGTCTCCAGCCTCCAGCCTCAACTCAAGACTCCAGTCTCCTGCCTCGCCTGAAGTAGTCTCCAGCCTCACCTCAAATCTCCAGCTTCCAGACTCCAGCCTCGCCTCGTCTCCAGCCTCCAGCCTCACCTCAAGACCCCAGCCTCGCCTCAAATCTCCAACTTCCAGCCTCACCTCGAATCTCCAGCCTCCAGACTCCAGTCTCACCTGAAGTCTCCAGCCTCCAACCTCCAGCCTCACCTCAAGTCTCCATCCTCCAGCCTCGGCTGAAGTCTCCAGCCTCCAGCCTCACCTCAAGTCTCCTGCCTCCAGCCTCCAGCCTCCATCCTTGACTCAAGTCTACAGCCTCCAGCCTCCATCCTCGCCATAATTCTCCAGCCTCCAGCCTCACCTCAAGTCTCCAGCCTGGCCTCACCTCAACTCTCCAGCCTCGCCTCGCCTCAAGTCTCCAGCCTCGCCTCACCTCAAGTCTCCAACCTCCAGCCTCCATCCTCACCTCAAGTCTGCAGCCTCCAGCCTCCATCCACTTCTCAAGTCTCCAGCCTCCAGCCTCCATCCACTTCTCAAGTCTCCAGCCTCCAGCCTCGCCTCAAGTCTCCAGCCGCCAGCCTAATGTTGCCTCATGTCTCCAGCGTCCAGCCTCGCCTCATCTGAAGTCTCCAGCCTCCTTGCCTCCAGCCTCACCTCAAGTCTCCAACCTCCAGCCTCCATCCTCATCTCAAGTCTCCAGCCTCCAGCCTCCATTCACTTCTCAAGTCTCCAGACTCCAGCCTCGCCTCAAGTCTCCAGTCGCCAGCCTAATCTTGCCTCATGTTTCCAGCGTCCAGCCTCGCCTCGTCTGAAGTCTCCAGCCTCCTGGCCTCCAGCCTCACATGAAGTCTCCAGCCTCCAACCTCGCCTCAAGTCTTCAGCCTCCAGCCTCCTCTCAAGTCTCGAGGCTCCAGCCTCGCCTCAAATCTCGAGCCTCCAGCCTCCAGCCTCGCCTCAAGTCTCCAGCCTCTAGCCTTGCCTCAAGTTTCCAGCCTCCGGCCTTGCCTCAAGTCTCCAGCATCCAGCCTCGCCTTGCCTCAAGTCTACAGCATCCAGCCTCCAGCCTCACCTTAAATCTCTAACATCCAGCCTCGCCTGAAGTCTCCAGCCTCCAGCCTCACCTCAAGTCTCCATTCTCCAGCCTGGGCTCAAGTCTCTATCTCCAGAGTCCAGCCTCAATTCTCTAGCCTCCATCTTACAGCCTTGTCTCAGTTCTCCAGCCTCCAGCCTCGCCTCAAGTCACCAGCCTCCAGGCTTGCCTCAAGTTTCCAGCCTCCGGCCTCACCTCAAGTCTCCAGCATCCAGCCTTCCCTCAAGTCTCCAGTCTCCAGCCTCCAGCCTCACCTCAAGTCACCAGCTTCCAGCCTCACCTCAATACTCCTGCCTCCAGCTTCCAGCCTTGTCTCAGGTCTCCAGCCTCCAGCCTCGCATCAAGTCACCAGTCTCCAGCCTTGCCTCAAGTTTCCAGCCTCCGGCCTTGCCTCAAGTCTCCAGCCTCCAGCCTCACCTGAAGTCTCCAGCATCCAACCTCCAGCCTCCAGCATCCAGTTTCACCTGAAGTTTCCAGCCTCCAACCTCCAGCCTCACCTCAAGCCTCCAGCCTCAAGCCTTGCCTCAAGTCTCTTGTCTCCAGCCTCATCTCAAGTCTCCAGCCTCCAGCCTCGCCTCAAGTCTCCAGCGTACAGCATCCAGTCTCACCTCAAGTCTCCATCCTCCAGCCTCACCTCAAGTCTCCAGCCTCCAGCCTCCATCCTTGCCTCAAGTCTACAGCCTCGAACCTCCAGCCTCGCCACAATTCTCCAGCCTCCTGCCTCACCTCAAGTAGCCAGCCTGGCCTCACCTCAAGTCTCCCGCCTCGCCTCACCTCAAGTCTCCAGCCTCGCCTCACCTCAAGTCTCCAACCTCCAGCCTCCATCCTCGCCTCCTGGCCTCCAGCCTCACCTGAAGTCCCCAGACTCCTGCCTCCAGCCTGGCCTCAAGTCTCCAGACTCCTGTCTCCAGCCTCGCCTCAACTCTGCAGCCTCAACTCAAATCTCCAGCCTCCAGCGTGCAGCTTCGCCTCAAATCTCCAGTCTCCAGCCTCGCCTCCAGACTCCAGCCTCAACTCAAATCTCCCGCCTCCAGCGTCAAGCTTCGCCTCAAGTCTCCAGCCTCCAGCCTCGCCTCCAGACTCCAGCCTCGCCTCAAGTCTCTAGTCTCCAGCCTTGCCTCAAGTCTCCTGTCTCCAGCCTCATCTCAAGTCTCCAGCCTCCAGCCTCGCTTCAAGTCTCCAGCCTCCAACATCCAGTCTCACCTTGTCTCCAGCCTCCAACCTCCAGCCTCGCCTCAAGTCTATAGCCTCCAGCCTCACCTCAAGTCTCCATCCTCCAGCCTCGGCTCAAGTCTCCAGCCTCCAGCCTGACCTCAAGTCTCCAACCACCGGCCTCCATCCTTGCCTCAAGTCTACAGCCTCCAGCCTCCAGCATCGCCACAATTCTCCAGCCTCCAGCCTCACCTCAAGTCTCCAGCCTGCCCTCACCTCAAGTCTCCAGCCTCGCCTCGCCTCAAGTCTCCAGCCTCGCCTCACTTCAAGTCTCCAACATCCAGCCTCCAGCCTTGCCTCAAGTCTCCAGCCTCCAGCATCCAACCTCACCTGAAGTCTCCAGCCTCCAGCCTCAAGTCTCCATCCTCCAGCCTCTGCTCAAATCTCCAGACGCCAGCCTCAACTCAAGGCGCCGGCTCCCTGACTCGCATGAAGTCTCCAGCCTCTAACCTCCAGGCTCACCTCAAGTCTCCAGCCTCCAACCTCCATCGTTGCCTCAAGTCTACAGCCTCCAGCCTCCAGCCTCGCCACAATTCTCCAGCCTCCAGCCTCACCTCAAGTCTCCAGCCTCCAGCCACGCCTCAAGTCTCCATCCTCCAGCCTCGGCTCAAGTCTCCAGACTCCAGCCTCACCTCAAGCCTCCAGCCTCCAGTCTCCATCCTTGCCTCAAGTCTACAGCCTCCAGCCTCCAGCCTCGAAACAATTCTCCAGCCTCCAGCCACACCTCAAGTCTCCAGCCTACAGCCTTGCCTCAAGTCTCCAGCCTCCAGCCTCGCCTCAAGTCGCCAGCCTCCAGCCTCACCTCAAGTCTCCAGCATCCAGCCTTGCCTCAAGTCTCCAGTATCCAGCCTCATCTCAAGTCTCCAGCCTCCAGCCTCGCCTCAAGTCTGCAGCCTCCAGCCTCCATCCTCACCTCAAGTCTCCAGCCTCCAGCCTCCATCCACTTCTCAATTCTCCAGCCTCCAGCTTCCAGCCATGTCTCAGGTCTCCAGACTCTAGCCTCCAGCTTTGCCTCAAGTCACCAGCCTCCAGCTTTAACTCAAGTCTCCAACCTCCGGCCTCGCCTCAAGTCTCCAGCCTCCAGCCTAAGCTCAAGTATCCAGCCTCCAGCCTCGCCTCAAGGCTCCAGCCTCCAGACTCCAGCCTCGCTTCAAGTCTCTAGCTTCCAACCTCCATTCTTGCCTCAAGTCTCCAGCCTCCAGTCTCGTCTCAAGTCTCCAGCCTCCAGCATCCAGGCTCACCTCAAGTCTCCAGCCTCCAGCCTCGTCTCAAGTCGCCAGTCTCCAGGCTTGCCTCAAGTTTCCAGCCTCCGGTCTCGCCTCAAGACTCCAACCTCCAGCCTCACCTCAAGTCTCCAGAATCCAGCCTTGCCTCAAGTCTCCAGTCTCCAGCCTCCAGACTCACCTCAAGTCTCCAGCATCCAGCCTTGCCTCAAGTCTCCAGTCTCCAGCCTCCAGCCTCGCCTCAAGTCTCCAGCCTCCAGCCTCCAGCCTCGCCTCAAGTCTCCATCCTCCAGCCTCGGCTCAAGTCTCCAGTCTCCAGCCTCAACTCAAGTCTCCAGCCTCCTGCCTTGCCTGAAGTCTCCAGCTTCTAACCTCTAGGCTCACCTCAAGTCTCCAGCCTCCAGCCTCTATCCTTGCCTCAAGTCTACAGCCTCCAGCCTCCAGCTTCGCCACAATTCTCCAGCCTCTAGCCTCACCTCAAGTCTCCAGCCTGGCCTCACCTCAAGTCTTCAGCCTCGCCTCACCTCAAGTCTCCACCCTCGCCTTACCTCAAGTCTCCAACCTCCAGCCTCCATCCTCGCCTCAAGTCTGCAGCCTCCAGCCTCCAGACTCGCCTCAAGGCTCCAGCCTCCAGACTCCAGCCTCGCTTCAAGTCTCTACCTTCCAACCTCCATTCTCGCCTCAAGTCTCCAGCCTCCAGTCTCGCCTCAAGTCTCCAGCCTCTAGACTCGCGGCAAGTCTCCAGCCTCCAGCCTCATCTCAAGTCTCCAGCCTCCAGCCTCACCTCAACTCTCCAGCATCCAGGCTCATCTCAAGTTTCCAGCCTCCGGCCTCACCTCAAGTCTCCAGCATCCAGCCTTGCCTCAAGTCTCCAGTCTTCAGCCTCGCCTCAAGTCTCCAGCCTCCAGCATCCAATCTCACCACAAGTCTCCAGCCTCCAGCCTCCAGCCTCGCCTCAAGTCACCATCCTCCAGCCTCGGCTCAAGTCTCCAGTCTCCAGCCTCAACTCAAGTCTCCAGCCTCCTGCCTCGCCTGAAGTCTCTAGCCTCTAACCTCCAGGCTCACCTCAAGCCTCCAGCCTCCAGCCTTGCCTCAAGTCTCCAGCCTCCAGGCTCACCTCAAGCCTCCAGCCTCCAGCCTTGCCTCAAGTCTCCAGCCTCCAGCCTCGCCTCATCTCCATCCTCCAGCCTCGGCTCAAGTCTCCAGCCTCCAGCCTCATCTCAAGTCTCCAGCATCCCGTCTCCATCCTTGCCTCAAGTCTCCAGCCTCCAGCCTCCAGCCTCGCCACAATTCTACAGCCTCCAGCATCACCTCAAGTCTCCAGCCTGGCCTCACTTCAAGTCGCCAGCCTCCAGCCTCACCTCAATACTCCTGCCTCCAGCTTCCAGCCTTGTCTCAGGTCTCCAGCCTCCAGCCTCGCATCAAGTCACCAGCCTCCAGCCTTGCCTCAAGTTTCCAGCATCCGGCCTTGCCTCAAGTCTCCAGCCTCCAGCCTCACCTGAAGTCTCCAGCATCCAACCTCCAGCCTCCAGCATCCAGTTTCACCTGAAGTTTCCAGCCTCCAACCTCCAGCCTCACCTCAAGCCTCCAGCCTCAAGCCTTGCCTCAAGTCTCTTGTCTCCAGCCTCATCTCAAGTCTCCAGCCTCCAGCCTCGCCTCAAGTCTCCAGCGTACAGCATCCAGTCTCACCTCAAGTCTCCAGCCTCCAACCTCCAGCCTCACCTCAAGTCTCCATCCTCCAGCCTCACCTCGAGTCTCCAGCCTCCAGCCTCCATCCTTGCCTCAAGTCTACAGACTCCAGCCTCCAGCCTCGCCACAATTCTCCAGCCTCCAGCCTCACCTCAAGTCTCCCGCCTCGCCTCACCTCAAGTCTCCAGCCTCGCCTCACCTCACGTCTCCAACCTCCAGCCTCCATCCTCGCCTCCTGGCCTCCAGCCTCACCTGAAGTCCCCAGACTCCTGCCTCCAGCGTGGCCTCAAGTCTCCAGACTCCTGTCTCCAGCCTCGCCTCAACTCTGCAGCCTCAACTCAAATCTCCAGCCTCCAGCGTGCAGCTTCGCCTCAAATCTCCAGTCTCCAGCCTCGCCTCCAGACTCCAGCCTCAACTCAAATCTCCCGCCTCCAGCGTCCAGCTTCGCCTCAAGTCTCCAGCCTCCAGCCTCGCCTCCAGACTCCAGCCTCGCCTCAAGTCTCTGGTCTCCAGCCTTGCCTCAAGTCTTCCAGTATTGCCTCAAGTCTCCAGCCTAAACTGAAATCTCCAGCCTCCAGCATCCAGCTTGGCCTCAAGTCTCCAGCCTCCAGCCTCGCCTCAAGACCCCAGCTTCGCCTCAATTCTCCAGCTTTCATCCTCACCTCGTCTCCAGCCTCAAGTCTCCAGCCTCCAGCATCCAGTCTCAACTCAAGTCTGCAGCCTCCAGCCTCCATCCTCGCCTCAAGTCTACAGCCTCCAGCCTCCAACCTTGCCACAATTCTCCAGCCTCCAGGCTCACCTCAAGTCTCCAGCCTCCATCCTCCAGCCTCCATCCTTGCCTCAAGTCTACAGCCTCCAGTCTCCAGCCTCGCCACAATTCTCCAGCCTCCAGCCTCACCTCAAGTCTCCAGCATCCATCCTTGCCTCAAGTCTACAGCCTCCAGTCTCCAGCCTCGCCACAATTCTCCAGCCTCCAGCCTCGCCTCAAGTCTCCAGACTCCTGCTTCCAGTATTGCCTCAAGTCTCCAGCCTCAACTGAAATCTCCAGCCTCCAGCATCCAGCTTGGCCTCAAGTCTCCAGCCTCCAGCCTCGCCTCAAGACCCCAGCCTCGCCTCAAGTCTCCAGCTTCCATCCTCACCTCGTCTCCAGCCTCAAGACTCCAGCCTCAAGTCTCCAGCCTCCAGCATCCAGTCTCAACTCAAGTCTGCAGCCTCCAGCCTCCAACCTTGCCTCAAGTCTACAGCCTCCAGCCTCCAACCTTGCCACAATTCTCCAGCCTCCAGGCTCACCTCAAGTCTCCAGCCTCCATCCTCCAGCCTCCATCCTTGCCTCAAGTCTACAGCCTCCAGTCTCCAGCCTCGCCACAAATCTCCAGCCTCCAGCCTCACCTCAAGTCTCCAGCATCCAGCTTCGCCCCGCCTGAAGTCTCCAGCCTCCTGGCCGCCAGCCTCACCTGAAGTCTCCAGACTCCTGCCTCCAGCCTCGCCTCAAGTCTCCAGAATCCTGCTTCCAGTATTGCCTCAAGTCTCCAGCCTCAACTGAAATCTCCAGCCTCCAGCATCCAGCTTAGCCTCAAGTCTCCAGCCTCCAGCCTCGCCTCAAAACCCCAGCCTCGCCTCAAGTCTCCAGCTTCCATCCTCACCTCGTCTCCAGCCTCATGACTCCAGCCTCAAGTCTCCAGCCTCCAGCATCCAGTCTCAACTCAAGTCTGCAGCCTCCAGCCTACATCCTTGCCTCAAGTCTACAGCCTCCAGCCTCCAACCTTGCCACAATTCTCCAGCCTCCAGGCTCACCTCAAGTCTCCAGCCTCCATCCTCCATCCTCCATCCTTGCTTCAAGTCTACAGCCTCCAGTCTCCAGCCTCGCCACAATTCTCCAGCCTCCAGCCTCACCTCAAGTCTCCAGCATCCAGCCTCGCCTCGCCTGAAGTCTCCAGCCTCCTGGCCTCCAGCCTCACCTGAAGTCTCCAGCCTCCAGCGTCCAGCTTCGCCTCAAGTCTCCAGCCTCCAGCCTCACCTCATCTCCAGCCTCCAGACTCCAGCCTCACCTCAAGTCTCTAGCCTCCAGCCTTGCCTCAAGTCTCCAGTTTCCAGCCTCATCTCAAGTCTCCAGCCTCCAGCCTCGCATCAAGTCTCCAGCCTCCAGCATCCAGTCTCACCTCAAATCTCCAGCCTCCAACCTCCATCCTCACCTCGTCTCCAGCCTCAAGACTCCAGCCTCAAGTCTCCAGCCTCCAGCATCCAGTCTCAACTCAAGTCTGCAGCCTCCAGCCTCCATCCTTGCCTCAAGTCTACAGCCTCCAGCCTCCAACCTTGCCACAATTCTCCAGCCTCCAGCCTCACCTCAAGTCTCCAGCCTGGCCTCACCTCAAGTTTCCAGCCTCGCTTCGCCTCAAGTCTTCAGCCTCGCCTCACCTCAATTCTCCGACCTCCAGCCTCCGTCCTCACCTCAAGTCTCCAGCATCCAGCCTTGCCTCAAGTCTACTGCCTCCTGTCTCCAGCCTCGCCACAATTCTCCAGCCTCCAGCCTCACCTCAAGTCTCCAGCCTCCATCCTTGCCTCAAGTCTACAGCCTCCAACCTCCAGCCTCGCCACAATTCTCCAGCCTCCTGCCTCACCTCAAGTAGCCAGCCTGGCCTCACCTCAAGTCTCCCGCCTCGCCTCACCTCAAGTCTCCAGCCTCGCCTCACCTCAAGTCTCCAACCTCCAGCCTCCATCCTCGCCTCCTGGCCTCCAGCCTCACCTGAAGTCCCCAGACTCCTGCCTCCAGCCTGGCCTCAAGTCTCCAGACTCCTGTCTCCAGCCTCGCCTCAACTCTGCAGCCTCAACTCAAATCTCCAGCCTCCAGCGTGCAGCTTCGCCTCAAATCTCCAGTCTCCAGCCTCGCCTCCAGACTCCAGCCTCAACTCAAATCTCCCGCCTCCAGCGTCAAGCTTCGCCTCAAGTCTCCAGCCTCCAGCCTCGCCTCCAGACTCCAGCCTCGCCTCAAGTCTCTAGTCTCCAGCCTTGCCTCAAGTCTCCTGTCTCCAGCCTCATCTCAAGTCTCCAGCCTCCAGCCTCGCTTCAAGTCTCCAGCCTCCAACATCCAGTCTCACCTTGTCTCCAGCCTCCAGCCTCCAGCATCGCCACAATTCTCCAGCCTCCAGCCTCACCTCAAGTCTCCAGCCTGCCCTCACCTCAAGTCTCCAGCCTCGCCTCGCCTCAAGTCTCCAGCCTCGCCTCACTTCAAGTCTCCAACATCCAGCCTCCAGCCTTGCCTCAAGTCTCCAGCCTCCAGCATCCAACCTCACCTGAAGTCTCCAGCCTCCAGCCTCAAGTCTCCATCCTCCAGCCTCTGCTCAAATCTCCAGACGCCAGCCTCAACTCAAGGCGCCGGCTCCCTGACTCGCATGAAGTCTCCAGCCTCTAACCTCCAGGCTCACCTCAAGTCTCCAGCCTCCAACCTCCATCGTTGCCTCAAGTCTACAGCCTCCAGCCTCCAGCCTCGCCACAATTCTCCAGCCTCCAGCCTCACCTCAAGTCTCCAGCCTCCAGCCACGCCTCAAGTCTCCATCCTCCAGCCTCGGCTCAAGTCTCCAGACTCCAGCCTCACCTCAAGCCTCCAGCCTCCAGTCTCCATCCTTGCCTCAAGTCTACAGCCTCCAGCCTCCAGCCTCGAAACAATTCTCCAGCCTCCAGCCACACCTCAAGTCTCCAGCCTACAGCCTTGCCTCAAGTCTCCAGCCTCCAGCCTCGCCTCAAGTCGCCAGCCTCCAGCCTCACCTCAAGTCTCCAGCATCCAGCCTTGCCTCAAGTCTCCAGTATCCAGCCTCATCTCAAGTCTCCAGCCTCCAGCCTCGCCTCAAGTCTGCAGCCTCCAGCCTCCATCCTCACCTCAAGTCTCCAGCCTCCAGCCTCCATCCACTTCTCAATTCTCCAGCCTCCAGCTTCCAGCCATGTCTCAGGTCTCCAGACTCTAGCCTCCAGCTTTGCCTCAAGTCACCAGCCTCCAGCTTTAACTCAAGTCTCCAACCTCCGGCCTCGCCTCAAGTCTCCAGCCTCCAGCCTAAGCTCAAGTATCCAGCCTCCAGCCTCGCCTCAAGGCTCCAGCCTCCAGACTCCAGCCTCGCTTCAAGTCTCTAGCTTCCAACCTCCATTCTTGCCTCAAGTCTCCAGCCTCCAGTCTCGTCTCAAGTCTCCAGCCTCCAGCATCCAGGCTCACCTCAAGTCTCCAGCCTCCAGCCTCGTCTCAAGTCGCCAGTCTCCAGGCTTGCCTCAAGTTTCCAGCCTCCGGTCTCGCCTCAAGACTCCAACCTCCAGCCTCACCTCAAGTCTCCAGAATCCAGCCTTGCCTCAAGTCTCCAGTCTCCAGCCTCCAGACTCACCTCAAGTCTCCAGCCTCCAGCCTCGCTTCAAGTCTCCAGCCTCCAACATCCAGTCTCACCTTGTCTCCAGCCTCCAACCTCCAGCCTCGCCTCAAGTCTATAGCCTCCAGCCTCACCTCAAGTCTCCATCCTCCAGCCTCGGCTCAAGTCTCCAGCCTCCAGCCTGACCTCAAGTCTCCAACCACCGGCCTCCATCCTTGCCTCAAGTCTACAGCCTCCAGCCTCCAGCATCGCCACAATTCTCCAGCCTCCAGCCTCACCTCAAGTCTCCAGCCTGCCCTCACCTCAAGTCTCCAGCCTCGCCTCGCCTCAAGTCTCCAGCCTCGCCTCACTTCAAGTCTCCAACATCCAGCCTCCAGCCTTGCCTCAAGTCTCCAGCCTCCAGCATCCAACCTCACCTGAAGTCTCCAGCCTCCAGCCTCAAGTCTCCATCCTCCAGCCTCTGCTCAAATCTCCAGACGCCAGCCTCAACTCAAGGCGCCGGCTCCCTGACTCGCATGAAGTCTCCAGCCTCTAACCTCCAGGCTCACCTCAAGTCTCCAGCCTCCAACCTCCATCGTTGCCTCAAGTCTACAGCCTCCAGCCTCCAGCCTCGCCACAATTCTCCAGCCTCCAGCCTCACCTCAAGTCTCCAGCCTCCAGCCACGCCTCAAGTCTCCATCCTCCAGCCTCGGCTCAAGTCTCCAGACTCCAGCCTCACCTCAAGCCTCCAGCCTCCAGTCTCCATCCTTGCCTCAAGTCTACAGCCTCCAGCCTCCAGCCTCGAAACAATTCTCCAGCCTCCAGCCACACCTCAAGTCTCCAGCCTACAGCCTTGCCTCAAGTCTCCAGCCTCCAGCCTCGCCTCAAGTCGCCAGCCTCCAGCCTCACCTCAAGTCTCCAGCATCCAGCCTTGCCTCAAGTCTCCAGTATCCAGCCTCATCTCAAGTCTCCAGCCTCCAGCCTCGCCTCAAGTCTGCAGCCTCCAGCCTCCATCCTCACCTCAAGTCTCCAGCCTCCAGCCTCCATCCACTTCTCAATTCTCCAGCCTCCAGCTTCCAGCCATGTCTCAGGTCTCCAGACTCTAGCCTCCAGCTTTGCCTCAAGTCACCAGCCTCCAGCTTTAACTCAAGTCTCCAACCTCCGGCCTCGCCTCAAGTCTCCAGCCTCCAGCCTAAGCTCAAGTATCCAGCCTCCAGCCTCGCCTCAAGGCTCCAGCCTCCAGACTCCAGCCTCGCTTCAAGTCTCTAGCTTCCAACCTCCATTCTTGCCTCAAGTCTCCAGCCTCCAGTCTCGTCTCAAGTCTCCAGCCTCCAGCATCCAGGCTCACCTCAAGTCTCCAGCCTCCAGCCTCGTCTCAAGTCGCCAGTCTCCAGGCTTGCCTCAAGTTTCCAGCCTCCGGTCTCGCCTCAAGACTCCAACCTCCAGCCTCACCTCAAGTCTCCAGAATCCAGCCTTGCCTCAAGTCTCCAGTCTCCAGCCTCCAGACTCACCTCAAGTCTCCAGCATCCAGCCTTGCCTCAAGTCTCCAGTCTCCAGCCTCCAGCCTCGCCTCAAGTCTCCAGCCTCCAGCCTCCAGCCTCGCCTCAAGTCTCCATCCTCCAGCCTCGGCTCAAGTCTCCAGTCTCCAGCCTCAACTCAAGTCTCCAGCCTCCTGCCTTGCCTGAAGTCTCCAGCTTCTAACCTCTAGGCTCACCTCAAGTCTCCAGCCTCCAGCCTCTATCCTTGCCTCAAGTCTACAGCCTCCAGCCTCCAGCTTCGCCACAATTCTCCAGCCTCTAGCCTCACCTCAAGTCTCCAGCCTGGCCTCACCTCAAGTCTTCAGCCTCGCCTCACCTCAAGTCTCCACCCTCGCCTTACCTCAAGTCTCCAACCTCCAGCCTCCATCCTCGCCTCAAGTCTGCAGCCTCCAGCCTCCAGACTCGCCTCAAGGCTCCAGCCTCCAGACTCCAGCCTCGCTTCAAGTCTCTACCTTCCAACCTCCATTCTCGCCTCAAGTCTCCAGCCTCCAGTCTCGCCTCAAGTCTCCAGCCTCTAGACTCGCGGCAAGTCTCCAGCCTCCAGCCTCATCTCAAGTCTCCAGCCTCCAGCCTCACCTCAACTCTCCAGCATCCAGGCTCATCTCAAGTTTCCAGCCTCCGGCCTCACCTCAAGTCTCCAGCATCCAGCCTTGCCTCAAGTCTCCAGTCTTCAGCCTCGCCTCAAGTCTCCAGCCTCCAGCATCCAATCTCACCACAAGTCTCCAGCCTCCAGCCTCCAGCCTCGCCTCAAGTCACCATCCTCCAGCCTCGGCTCAAGTCTCCAGTCTCCAGCCTCAACTCAAGTCTCCAGCCTCCTGCCTCGCCTGAAGTCTCTAGCCTCTAACCTCCAGGCTCACCTCAAGCCTCCAGCCTCCAGCCTTGCCTCAAGTCTCCAGCCTCCAGGCTCACCTCAAGCCTCCAGCCTCCAGCCTTGCCTCAAGTCTCCAGCCTCCAGCCTCGCCTCATCTCCATCCTCCAGCCTCGGCTCAAGTCTCCAGCCTCCAGCCTCATCTCAAGTCTCCAGCATCCCGTCTCCATCCTTGCCTCAAGTCTCCAGCCTCCAGCCTCCAGCCTCGCCACAATTCTACAGCCTCCAGCATCACCTCAAGTCTCCAGCCTGGCCTCACTTCAAGTCGCCAGCCTCCAGCCTCACCTCAATACTCCTGCCTCCAGCTTCCAGCCTTGTCTCAGGTCTCCAGCCTCCAGCCTCGCATCAAGTCACCAGCCTCCAGCCTTGCCTCAAGTTTCCAGCATCCGGCCTTGCCTCAAGTCTCCAGCCTCCAGCCTCACCTGAAGTCTCCAGCATCCAACCTCCAGCCTCCAGCATCCAGTTTCACCTGAAGTTTCCAGCCTCCAACCTCCAGCCTCACCTCAAGCCTCCAGCCTCAAGCCTTGCCTCAAGTCTCTTGTCTCCAGCCTCATCTCAAGTCTCCAGCCTCCAGCCTCGCCTCAAGTCTCCAGCGTACAGCATCCAGTCTCACCTCAAGTCTCCAGCCTCCAACCTCCAGCCTCACCTCAAGTCTCCATCCTCCAGCCTCACCTCGAGTCTCCAGCCTCCAGCCTCCATCCTTGCCTCAAGTCTACAGACTCCAGCCTCCAGCCTCGCCACAATTCTCCAGCCTCCAGCCTCACCTCAAGTCTCCCGCCTCGCCTCACCTCAAGTCTCCAGCCTCGCCTCACCTCACGTCTCCAACCTCCAGCCTCCATCCTCGCCTCCTGGCCTCCAGCCTCACCTGAAGTCCCCAGACTCCTGCCTCCAGCGTGGCCTCAAGTCTCCAGACTCCTGTCTCCAGCCTCGCCTCAACTCTGCAGCCTCAACTCAAATCTCCAGCCTCCAGCGTGCAGCTTCGCCTCAAATCTCCAGTCTCCAGCCTCGCCTCCAGACTCCAGCCTCAACTCAAATCTCCCGCCTCCAGCGTCCAGCTTCGCCTCAAGTCTCCAGCCTCCAGCCTCGCCTCCAGACTCCAGCCTCGCCTCAAGTCTCTGGTCTCCAGCCTTGCCTCAAGTCTTCCAGTATTGCCTCAAGTCTCCAGCCTAAACTGAAATCTCCAGCCTCCAGCATCCAGCTTGGCCTCAAGTCTCCAGCCTCCAGCCTCGCCTCAAGACCCCAGCTTCGCCTCAATTCTCCAGCTTTCATCCTCACCTCGTCTCCAGCCTCAAGTCTCCAGCCTCCAGCATCCAGTCTCAACTCAAGTCTGCAGCCTCCAGCCTCCATCCTCGCCTCAAGTCTACAGCCTCCAGCCTCCAACCTTGCCACAATTCTCCAGCCTCCAGGCTCACCTCAAGTCTCCAGCCTCCATCCTCCAGCCTCCATCCTTGCCTCAAGTCTACAGCCTCCAGTCTCCAGCCTCGCCACAATTCTCCAGCCTCCAGCCTCACCTCAAGTCTCCAGCATCCATCCTTGCCTCAAGTCTACAGCCTCCAGTCTCCAGCCTCGCCACAATTCTCCAGCCTCCAGCCTCGCCTCAAGTCTCCAGACTCCTGCTTCCAGTATTGCCTCAAGTCTCCAGCCTCAACTGAAATCTCCAGCCTCCAGCATCCAGCTTGGCCTCAAGTCTCCAGCCTCCAGCCTCGCCTCAAGACCCCAGCCTCGCCTCAAGTCTCCAGCTTCCATCCTCACCTCGTCTCCAGCCTCAAGACTCCAGCCTCAAGTCTCCAGCCTCCAGCATCCAGTCTCAACTCAAGTCTGCAGCCTCCAGCCTCCAACCTTGCCTCAAGTCTACAGCCTCCAGCCTCCAACCTTGCCACAATTCTCCAGCCTCCAGGCTCACCTCAAGTCTCCAGCCTCCATCCTCCAGCCTCCATCCTTGCCTCGTCTACAGCCTCCAGTCTCCAGCCTCGCCACAAATCTCCAGCCTCCAGCCTCACCTCAAGTCTCCAGCATCCAGCTTCGCCCCGCCTGAAGTCTCCAGCCTCCTGGCCGCCAGCCTCACCTGAAGTCTCCAGACTCCTGCCTCCAGCCTCGCCTCAAGTCTCCAGAATCCTGCTTCCAGTATTGCCTCAAGTCTCCAGCCTCAACTGAAATCTCCAGCCTCCAGCATCCAGCTTAGCCTCAAGTCTCCAGCCTCCAGCCTCGCCTCAAAACCCCAGCCTCGCCTCAAGTCTCCAGCTTCCATCCTCACCTCGTCTCCAGCCTCATGACTCCAGCCTCAAGTCTCCAGCCTCCAGCATCCAGTCTCAACTCAAGTCTGCAGCCTCCAGCCTACATCCTTGCCTCAAGTCTACAGCCTCCAGCCTCCAACCTTGCCACAATTCTCCAGCCTCCAGGCTCACCTCAAGTCTCCAGCCTCCATCCTCCATCCTCCATCCTTGCTTCAAGTCTACAGCCTCCAGTCTCCAGCCTCGCCACAATTCTCCAGCCTCCAGCCTCACCTCAAGTCTCCAGCATCCAGCCTCGCCTCGCCTGAAGTCTCCAGCCTCCTGGCCTCCAGCCTCACCTGAAGTCTCCAGCCTCCAGCGTCCAGCTTCGCCTCAAGTCTCCAGCCTCCAGCCTCACCTCATCTCCAGCCTCCAGACTCCAGCCTCACCTCAAGTCTCTAGCCTCCAGCCTTGCCTCAAGTCTCCAGTTTCCAGCCTCATCTCAAGTCTCCAGCCTCCAGCCTCGCATCAAGTCTCCAGCCTCCAGCATCCAGTCTCACCTCAAATCTCCAGCCTCCAACCTCCATCCTCACCTCGTCTCCAGCCTCAAGACTCCAGCCTCAAGTCTCCAGCCTCCAGCATCCAGTCTCAACTCAAGTCTGCAGCCTCCAGCCTCCATCCTTGCCTCAAGTCTACAGCCTCCAGCCTCCAACCTTGCCACAATTCTCCAGCCTCCAGCCTCACCTCAAGTCTCCAGCCTGGCCTCACCTCAAGTTTCCAGCCTCGCTTCGCCTCAAGTCTTCAGCCTCGCCTCACCTCAATTCTCCGACCTCCAGCCTCCGTCCTCACCTCAAGTCTCCAGCTTTCAACCTCCAATCACTCCTCAAGTCTCCAGCCTCCATCCTCGCCTCAAGTCTGCAGCCTCCAGCCTCCATCCTCACCTCAAGTCTCCAGCCACCAGCCTCCATCCAACTCTCAAGTCTCCAGCCTCCAGTCTCACCTTAAGTCTCCAGTCTCCAGCCTAATCTTGCCTCAAGTCTCCAGCATCCAGCCTCGCCTCGCCTGAAGTCTCCAGCCTCCTGCCTCCAGCCTCGCCTCAAGTCTCCAGACTCCTGCCTCCAGCCTTGCCTCAAGTCTCCAGCCTCAACTCAAATCTCCAGCCTCCAGCATCCAGCTTCGCCTCAAGTCTCCAGCCTCCAGCCTAACCTCGTCTCCAGCCTCCAGACTCCAGCCTCACCTCAAGTCTCTAGCCTCCAGCCTTCAGCCTCACCTCAAGTCTCCAGCCTCCAGCCTCCATCCGTGCCTCAAGTCTACAACCTCCAGCCTCCAGCCTCGCCATAATTCTCCAGCCTCCAGCCTCACCTCAAGTCTCCAGCCTGGCCTCACCTCAAGTCTCCAACCTCCAGACTCCAGCCTTGCCTCAAGTCTCCAGCCTCCAGCATCCATCCTCACCTCAAGTCTCCAGTCTCCAGCCTTCAACCTCGACTCAAGTCTCCAGCTTTCAACCTCCATCCACTTCTCAAGTCTCCAGCCTCCATCCTCGCCTCAAGTCTGCAGCCTCCAGCCTCCATCCTCACCTCAAGTCTCCAGCCTCCAGCCTCCATCCACTTCTCAAGTCTCCAGCCTCCAGCCTCACCTCAAGCCTCCAGCATCCAGCCTTGCCTTGCCTGAAGCCTCCAGCCTCCTGGCCACCAGCCTCACCTGAAGTCTCCAGCCTCCTGCCTCCAGCCTCGCCTCAAGTCTCCAGTCTCCAGCCTCATTTCAAGTCACCAGCCTCCAGCCTCGCCACAATTCTACAGCCTCCAGCCTCACGTCAAGTCTCCAGCCTGGCCTCACCTCAAGTCTCCAGCCTACAGCCTTGCCTCAAGTCTCCAGCCTCCAGCCTCACCTCAATACACCAGCCTCCAGCTTCCGGCCTTGTCTCAGGCCTCCAGCCTCCAGCCTCGCCTCAAGTCACCAGCCTCCAGCCTTGCCTCGAGTTTCCAGCCTCCGACCTTGCCGCAAGTCTCCAGTCTCCAGCCTCATCTCAAGTCTCCAGCCTACAGCCTCACCTCAAGTCTCCAGCCTCCAGCCTCCATCCTCGCCTCAAGTCTGCAGCGTCCAGCCTCACCTCAAGTCTCCAGCCTCCAGCCTAATCTTGCCTCAAGACTGCAGCATCCAGCCTTGCCTCGCCTGAAGTCTCCAGCCTCCAGCCTCCATCCACTTCTTAAGTCTCCAGCCTCCAGCCTCACCTGAAGTCTCCAGCCTCCTGCCTCCAGCCTCGCCTCAAGTCTCCAGACTCCTGCCTCCAGCCTTGCCTCAAGTCTCCAGCCTCAACTCAAATCTCCAGCCTCCAGCGTCCAGCTTCGCCTCAAGTCTCCAGCCTCCAGCCTCACCTCGTCTCCAGCCTCCAGACTCCAGCCTCACCTCAAGTCTCTAGCCTCCAGCCTCGCCTCAAGTCTCCAGCGTACAGCATCCAGTCTCACCTCAAGTCTACAGCCTCCAGCCTCCAGCCTCGCCACAATTCTCCAGCCTCCAGCCTCACCTCAAGTCACCAGCCTGGCCTCACCTCAAGTCTCCCGCCTCGCCTCACCTCAAGTCTCCAGCCTCGCCTCACCTCACGTCTCCAACCTCCAGCCTCCATCCTCGCCTCCTGGCCTCCAGCCTCACCTGAAGTCCCCAGACTCCTGCCTCCAGTGTGGCCTCAAGTCTCCAGACTCCTGTCTCCAGCGACGCCTCAACTCTGCAGCCTCAACTCAAATCTCCAGCCTCCAGCGTGCAGCTTCGCCTCAAATCTCCAGTCTCCAGCCTCGCCTCCAGACTCCAGCCTCAACTCAAATCTCCCGCCTCCAGCGTCCAGCTTCGCCTCAAGTCTCCAGCCTCCAGCCTCGCCTCCAGACTCCAGCCTCGCCTCAAGTCTCTAGTCTCCAGCCTTGCCTCAAGTCTTCCAGTATTGCCTCAAGTCTCCAGCCTCAACTGAAATCTCCAGCCTCCAGCATCCAGCTTGGCCTCAAGTCTCCAGCCTCCAGCCTCGCCTCAAGACCCCAGCTTCGCCTCAAGTCTCCAGCTTCCATCCTCACCTCGTCTCCAGCCTCAAGTCTCCAACCTCCAGCATCCAGTCTGAACTCTAGTCTGCAGCCTCCAGCCTCCATCCTCGCCTCAAGTCTACAGCCTCCAGCCTCCAACCTTGCCACAATTCTCCAGCCTCCAGGCTCACCTCAAGTCTCCAGCCTCCATCCTCCAGCCTCCATCCTTGCCTCAAGTCTACAGCCTCCAGTCTCCAGCCTCGCCACAATTCTCCAGCCTCCACCCTCACCTCAAGTCTCCAGCCCGGCCTCACCTCAAGTCTCCAGCCTCGCCTCGCCTCAAGTCTCCAGCCTCCATAATCACCTCAAGTCTCCAGCATCCAGCCTCACCTCGCCTGAAGTCTCCAACCTCCTGGCCGCCAGCCTCACCTGAAGTCTCCAGACTCCTGCCTCCAGCCTCGCCTCAAGTCTCCAGACTCCTGCTTCCAGTATTGCCTCAAGTCTCCAGCCTCAACTGAAATCTCCAGCCTCCAGCATCCAGCTTGGCCTCAAGTCTCCAGCCTCCAGCCTCGCCTCAAGACCCCAGCCTCGCCTCAAGTCTCCAGCTTCCATCCTCACCTCGTCTCCAGCCTCAAGACTCCAGCCTCAAGTCTCCAGCCTCCAGCATCCAGTCTCAACTCAAGTCTGCAGCCTCCAGCCTCCAACCTTGCCTCGTCTACAGCCTCCAGCCTCCAACCTTGCCTCAAGTCTACAGCCTCCAGTCTCCAGCCTCGCCACAATTCTCCAGCCTCCAGCCTCACCTCAAGTCTCCAGCATCCAGCCTCGCCCCGCCTGAAGTCTCCAGCCTCCTGGCCTCCAGCCTCGCCTCAAGTCTCCAGAATCCTGCTTCCAGTATTGCCTCAAGTCTCCAGCCTCAACTGAAATCTCCAGCCTCCAGCATCCAGTTTGGCCTCAAGTCTCCAGCCTCCAGCCTCGCCTCAAAACCCCAGCCTCGCCTCAAGTCTCCAGCTTCCATCCTCACCTCGTCTCCAGCCTCATGACTCCAGCCTCAAGTCTCCAGCCTCCAGCATCCAGTCTCAACTCAAGTCTGCAGCCTCCAGCCTCCATCCTTGCCTCAAGTCTACAGCCTCCAGCCTCCAACCTTTCCACAATTCTCCAGCCTCCAGGCTCACCTCAAGTCTCCAGCCTCCATCCTCCATCCTCCATCCTTGCTTCAAGTCTACAGCCTCCAGTCTCCAGCCTCGCCACAATTCTCCAGCCTCCAGCCTCACCTCAAGTCTCCAGCATCCAGCCTCGCCTCGCCTGAAGTCTCCAGCCTCCTGGCCTCCAGCCTCACCTGAAGTCTCCAGCCTCCAGCGTCCAGCTTCGCCTCAAGTCTCCAGCCTCCAGCCTCACCTCATCTCCAGCCTCCAGACTCCAGCCTCACCTCAAGTCTCTAGCCTCCAGCCTTGCCTCAAGTCTCCAGTTTCCAGCCTCATCTCAAGTCTCCAGCCTCCAGCCTCGCCTCAATTCTCCAGCCTCCAGCATCCAGCCTCACCTCAAATCTCCAGCCTCCAACCTCCAGCCTCACCTTGTCTCCAGCCTCAAGACTCCAGCCTCAAGTCTCCAGCCTCCAGCATCCAGTCTCAACTCAAGTCTGCAGCCTCCAGCCTCCATCCTTGCCTCAAGTCTACAGCCTCCAGCCTCCAACCTTGCCACAATTCTCCAGCCTCCAGCCTCATCTCAAGTCTCCAGCCTGGCCTCACCTCAAGTTTCCAGCCTCGCTTCGCCTCAAGTCTTCAGCCTCGCCTCACCTCAATTCTCCAACCTCCAGCCTCCGTCCTCACCTCAAGTCTCCAGCTTTCAACCTCCACTCCTCAAGTCTCCAGCCTCCATCCTCGCCTCAAGTCTGCAGCCTCCAGCCTCCATCCTCACCTCAAGTCTCCAGCCACCAGCCTCCATCCAACTCTCAAGTCTCCAGCCTCCAGTCTCACCTTAAGCCTCCAGTCTCCAGCCTAATCTTGCCTCAAGTCTCCAGCATCCAGCCTCGCCTCGCCTGAAGTCTCCAGCCTCCAGGCCTCCAGCCTCACCTGAAGTCTCCAGCCTCCTGCCTCCAGCCTCGCCTCAAGTCTCCAGACTCCTGCCTCCAGCCTTGCCTCAAGTCTCCAGCCTCAACTCAAATCTCCAGCCTCCAGCATCCAGCTTCGCCTCAAGTCTCCAGCCTCCAGCCTAACCTCGTCTCCAGCCTCCAGACTCCAGCCTCACCTCAAGTCTCTAGCCTCCAGCCTTCAGCCTCACCTCAAGTCTCCAGCCTCCAGCCTCCATCCGTGCCTCAAGTCTACAGCCTCCAGCCTCCAGCCTCGCCATAATTCTCCAGCCTCCAGCCTCACCTCAAGTCTCCAGCCTGGCCTCACATCAAGTCTCCAACCTCCAGACTCCAGCCTTGCCTCAAGTCTCCAGCCTCCAGCATCCATCCTCACCTCAAGTCTCCAGTCTCCAGCCTTCAACCTCGACTCAAGTCTCCAGCTTTCAACCTCCATCCACTTCTCAAGTCTCCAGCCTCCATCCTCGCCTCAAGTCTGCAGCCTCCAGCCTCCATCCTCACCTCAATTCTCCAGCCTCCAGCCTCCATCCACTTCTCAAGTCTCCAGCCTCCAGCCTCACCTCAAGCCTCCAGCCTCCAGCCTAATCTTGCCTCAAGTCTCCAGCATCCAGCCTCGCCTTGCCTGAAGCCTCCAGCCTCCTGGCCTCCAGCCTCACCTGAAGTCTCCAGCCTCCTGTCTCCAGCCTCGCCTCAAGTCTCCAGTCTCCAGCCTCATCTCAAGTCACCAGCCTCCAGCCTCGCCTCAAGTCTCCAGCCTCCAGCATCCAGTCTCACCTCGTCTCCAGCCTCCAGCCTCGCCAAAATTCTACAGCCTCCAGCCTCAAGTCAAGTCTCCAGCCTGGCCTCACCTCAAGTCTCCAGCCTACAGCCTTGCCTCAAGTCTCCAGCCTCCAGCCTCACCTCAATACACCAGCCTCCAGCTTCCGGCCTTGTCTCAGGCCTCCAGCCTCCAGCCTCGCCTCAAGTCACCAGCCTCCAGCCTTGCCTCAAGTTTCCAGCCTCCGACCTTGCCGCAAGTCTCCAGTCTCCAGCCTCATCTCAAGTCTCCAGCCTACAGCCTCACCTCAAGTCTCCAGCCTCCAGCCTCCATCCTCGCCTCAACTCTGCAGCGTCCAGCCTCACCTCAAGTCTCCAGCCTCCAGCCTAATCTTGCCTCAAGACTGCAGCATCCAGCCTTGCCTCGCCTGAAATCTCCAGCCTCCTGGCCTCCAGCCTCACCTGAAGTCTCCAGCCTCGCCTCAAGTCTCCAGACTCCTGCCTCCAGCCTTGCCTCAAGTCTCCAGCCTCAACTCAAATCTCCAGCCTCCAGCATCCAGCTTCGCCTCAAGTCTCCAGCCTCCAGCCTCACCTCGTCTCCAGCCTCCAGACTCCAGCCTCAACTCAAGTCTCTAGCCTCCAGCCTTGCCTCAAGTCTCCAGTTTCCAGCCTCATCTCAAGTCTCAAGCCTCCAGCCTCGCCTCAAGTCTCCAGCCTCCAGCATCCAGGCTCACCTCAAATCTCCAGCCTCCAACCTCCAGCCTCACCTCAAGTCTCCAGCCTCCAGCCTTCAGCCTCACCTCAAGTCTCCAGCCTCCAGCCTCCATCCGTGCCTCAAGTCTACAGCCTCCAGCCTCCAGCCTCACCACAATTCTCCAGCATCCAGCCTCGCCTCGCCTGAAGTCTCCAGCCTCCAGGCCTCCAGCC
>NW_027274644.1:0-89411 GCF_030028105.1 Mobula birostris
GGCACAGCGATATAGGGGATGCTATGGGAGGTGCGCGAATACACAGCGATATAGGGGACGTTATGAGATGTCCATGAAAGCACAGCCATATAGGGGAAGGTATGAGAGGTGCACGAAAACGCAGCGATATAAGGGAAGGTATAGGAGGTGCGCGAAAAGAGGGCGATATAGGGGAAGGTATGGGAGGTGCACGAAGGCACAGCGATATAGGGGATGCTATGGGAGTGCGCGAAAACACAGCGATATAGGAGACGGTATGAGATGTGCATAAAAACATGGCAATGTAGGGGGAGGTATGAGAGGTGCGCATATATACGGCGATATAGGGGAAGTATGAGAGGTGCGTGAAAACTTGGCGTTACAGGGGAAAGCATCAGAGGTGCCAGAAAACACAGCGATGTAGTGGAAGACATGAGAGGTGCACGAAAAAAGGGTAATATAGTGGAAAGTATGGGATGTGCGCGAAAACAGGGCCATATAGGGGAAGGTATGAGAGGTGCGCGAGAACACGGCGATATAGGGGAAATAATGAGAGGTGTGCGAAAACACAGTGATACGGGAGAATTTATCAATTGTGCGAGAAAACACAGCGATATAGGGGAAGTATTGAGAGGAGCGAAAACATAGCGATCTAGGTGAAGACATGAGAGGTGAGCAAAAACACGGCGATACAGGGGAAGCTATGAGAGGTGAGCAATAATACAGCGATAAAACTGAATCTATGGGACGTGCGCGAAAAGACAGCGATATAAGGAAAACTATGAGAGGTGTGCAAGGCACAGGGATATAGGGGATGCTATGGGAGGTGCGCGAAAACACCGTGATATAGGGGAAGCCATGAGAGGTGCGCAAAAACAGGGCAATATAGTGGAACCTATGGGATGTGCGCGTAACCACGGCGATATTAGGGGAGGTATGAGAGGTGCACAAAAGCTCAGTGATATAGGAGAAGTTATGAGAGGTGTGTGAAAACACAGTGATATAGGGGAAGGAATCGGAGGTGCGCGAAAACTGTGCGATATAGCGGAAGGTATGAGAGGTTCGTGAAGGCACAGCGATATAGGGGATGCTATGTGAGGTGCGCGAATACACAGCGATATAGGGGACGTTATGAAATGTGCGTAAAAACACGGCAATATAGGGGAAGTTAAGAGAAGTACGCAAAAATACAGCAATACAGGAGAAGTTATGAGAGGTGCGTGAAAACACAGCGATATATGGGGAGGTAGGAGAGGTGTGCGAAAACGGCGATATAGGGGAAGGTATGAGAGGTGTGCGAGAACACAGCAATATAGGGAAAGGTATGAGAGGTGTGCGAAGTCACAGCAATATAGGTGATGGTATGGGAGGTGCACGAAAACACAGTGATATAGGGGAAGACATGAGAGGTGCGTGAAAACACAGCAATATAGCGGACGCTATTAGACGTGCGCGAAAACACAGTGATATAGGGGAAGTTATGAGAGGTGTGCGAGAACACGGCGATATAGGTGAAATTATGAGAGTTGAGCGAAAACACGTTGATACAGGGAACAGTATTAGAAGTGGAAGAACACAGAGCGATATAGGGGAAGTAATGAGAGGAGCGGAAACACAGCGATATGGGTGAAGACATGAGAGGTGCGCGAAAACACGGCGATATAGGGGAAGGTATGAGAGGTGCGCAAAAACACAGCGATGTATGCGAAGCCATGGGAAGTGCATGGGAAACAGGGCGATATAGGGGAAGGTATGAGCGGTACGCGACGGCACAGCGATATAAGGAATGCTATGGGAGGTGCGTGAATACTCAGAGATATAGGAGACAATATGAGATGTGCATGAAAAAACGGCGATATTGGGGAAGCCATTAGAGGAGCGCGAAAACAGGGCGATATAGAGGAAGTTATGAGAGGTGCGTGAAAACCCAGCGACATTGGGGACGTTATGAGATGTGCATGAAAACACGGTGATATTGGGGAAGGTATGAGCGGTGTGCAAAAACACAGCATATACTGTAATGCATGAGAGGTGCGCGAAGGCACAGTGATATAGGGGATGGTATGGGAGGTGCGCAAATACACAGCGATATAGGGGACGTTATGAGATGTGCATGAAAACACGGCAATATAGAGGAAGTTATACGAGCTGCGCAAAAATACAGTGATATACGGGAAGTTATGAGAGGTGTGTGAATACACAGCGATTTAAGGGAAGCTATGAGAGGTGCACGAAAACACTGCGATATTGGGGAAGGTATGGGAGGTGCGCGAAAACAGGGCAATATAGGGGAAGTTATGAGAGGTGCGCGAAGGCACAGCGATATAGGGGATGCTATGAGAGGTGAGCGAAAACACCGTAATATAGGGGAAGACATGAGAGGTATGCAAAATCAAGGCGAAAAAGTGGAACCTATGGGATGTGCGCAAAACCACGGCGATACAGGGGAATGTATCAGAGGTGCGAGAAAACACAGCGATATAGGGGACGCTATGGGGCATGCGCAAAAAAACAGTGATACAGGGGAAGGCCTGAGAGGTGTGCGAGAACACGGCGATATAGGGGAAATTATGAGAGGTGTGCGAAAACACGGCGATACGGGAGAGTGTATCAGATGTGCGAGAAAACACAGCGATATAGGGGAAGTATTGAGGGGAGCGAAAACATAGAGATCTAGGTGAAGACATGAGAGGTGCGCGAAAACACGGCGATATAGGGGAAGCTATGAGAGGTGAGCAAAAACATGGCGATACAGGGGAAGCTATGAGAGGTGAGCAATAACACAGCGATAAAGGTGAATCTATGGGATGTGCGCGAAAAGACAGCGATATAGGGGAAGCTATGAGAGGTGCGCAAGGCACAGCGATATAGGGGATGCTATGGGAGGTGCGTCAATACACAGTGATATAGGTGACGTGATGAGATGTGCATGAAAACGCAGCGATATTAGGGAAGATATCAGACGTGCACAAAAACACAGCGATATAGGAGAAGTTATGAGAGGTGTGCGAAAACACAGCGATATAGGGGAAGATATGAAAGGTGCACAAAAACACAGAGATATATTCGGGAAGGAATGGGAGGTGCCCAAATACACAGATATATAGGGGACGTTATGAAATCTGCATGAAAACACAGCCATATAGGGGAAGGTATGAGAGGTGCACGAAAACGCAGCGATATAAGGGAAGGTATAGGAGGTGCGCGAAAAGAGGGCGATATAGGGGAAGGTATGAGAGGTGCACGAAGGCACAGCGATATAGGGGATGCTATGGGAGTGCGCGAAAACACAGCGATATAGGAGACGGTATGAGATGTGCATAAAAACATGGCAATGTAGGGGGAGGTATGAGAGGTGCGCATATATACGGCGATATAGGGGAAGTATGAGAGGTGCGTGAAAACTTGGCGTTACAGGGGAAAGCATCAGAGGTGCTAGAAAACACAGCGATGTAGTGGAAGACATGAGAGGTGCACGAGAAAAGGGTAATATAGTGGAAAGTATGGGATGTGCGCGAAAACAGGGCCATATAGGGGAAGGTATGAGAGGTGCGCGAGAACACGGCGATATAGGGGAAATAATGAGAGGTGTGCGAAAACACAGTGATACGGGAGAATGTATCAATTGTGCGAGAAAACACAGCGATATAGGGGAAGTATTGAGAGGAGCGAAAACATAGCGATCTAGGTGAAGACATGAGAGGTGAGCAAAAACACGGCGATACAGGGGAAGCTATGAGAGGTGAGCAATAATACAGCAATAAAACTGAATCTATGGGACGTGCGCGAAAAGACAGCGATATAAGGAAAACTATGAGAGGTGTGCAAGGCACAGGGATATAGGGGATGCTATGGGAGGTGCGCGAAAACACCATGATATAGGGGAAGCCATGAGAGGTGCGCAAAAACAGGGCAATATAGTGGAACCTATGGGATGTGCGTGTAACCACGGCGATATTAGGGGAGGTATTAGAGGTGCACAAAAACTCAGTGATATAGGAGAGGTTATGAGAGGTGTGTGAAAACACAGCGATATAGGGGAAGGAATCGGAGGTGCGCGAAAACTGTGCGATATAGCGGAAGGTATGAGAGGTTCGTGAAGGCACAGTGATATAGGGGACGTTATGAAATGTGCGTAAAAACACGGCAATATAGGGGAAGTTATGAGAGGTACGCAAAAATACAGCAATACAGGAGAAGTTATGAGAGGTGCGTGAAAACAGAGCGATATAAGGGGAGGTATGAGAGGTGTGCGAAAACAGGGCGATATAGGGGAAGGTATGAGATGTGCATGAATACACGGCGATAGTCGGGAAGCCTTGAGAGGTGTGCAAAAACACAGCGATATAGGGGAAGGTATGAGAGCTGCGTGAAAACACAGTGATATTGGGAAAGTATGAGAGGAGCGCGATAACAGGGCGATATAGGGGAAGTTATGAGAGGTGCGTGATTACCCAGCGACATTGGGGACATTATGAGATGTGCATGAAAACACGGTGATATTGGGGAAGGATTGAGAGGTGTGCAAAATCACAGCGATATAGGAGAAGTTAAGAGAGGTGCGTGAAAACACAGCAATATAGGGGAAGGTATGAACGGTGCATAAAAACATGGCAATGTAGGGGGAGGTATGAGAGGTGCGCATATATACGGCGATATAGGGGAAGTATGCGAGGTGCGTGAAAACTTGGCGTTACAGGGGAAAGCATCAGAGGTGCCAGAAAACACAGCGATGTAGTGGAAGACATGAGAGGTGCACGAAAAAAGGGTAATATAGTGGAAAGTATGAGAGGTGCTTGAAGACTTGGCGTTACAGGGGAAAGCATCAGAGGTGCCAGAAAACACAGCGATGTAGTGGAAGACATGAGAGGTGCACGAAAAAAAGGTAATATAGTGGAAAGTATGGGATGTGCGCGAAAACAGGGCCATATAGGGGAAGGTATGAGAGGTGCGCGAGAACACGGCGATATAGGGGAAATAATGAGAGGTGTGCGAAAACACAGTGATACGGGAGAATGTATCAATTGTGCGAGAAAACACAGCGATATAGGGGAAGTATTGAGAGGAGCGAAAACATAGCGATCTAGGTGAAGACATGAGAGGTGAGCAAAAACACGGCGATATAGGGGAAGGTATGAGAGGTGCGCAAAAAGACAGCGATATAGGGGAAGGTATGAGAGGTTCACGAAAACACAGCGATATCGGGGAAGGTATGGGAGGTATGCGAAAACAGGGCGATATAGGGGAAGGTATGAGAGGTGCGCGAAGGCACACGATATACAGGATGCTATGGGAGGTGCGCGAAAACATGGCGATATAGGGAAATGTATGAGAGATGTCCGAAAACACAGCGATATAGGGGACGCTATGCGACGTGCGCGAAAACACAGTGATTTAAGAGAAGGTATGAGAAGTGTGCGAGAATACAGCGATGTAGGGGAAATTATGAGAGGTGCGTGACAACACGGCGATACAGGGGAATGTATCAGAGGTGTGAGAAAACACAGCGATATAATGGAAGTAATGACAGGAGCGAAAACATAGCGATATAGGTGAAGGCATGAGAGGTGCGTGAAAACACAGTGATATAGGGGAAGCTAAGAGAGGTGAGCAATAACACAGCGATAAAGATGAAGCTATGGGATGTGCGCAAAAACACAGCGATATAGGGGAAGGTATGAGAGATGCGCGAAAACACAGCGACGTGGGCGTAGCTATGGGAGGTGCGCGAAAGCACAACGATATAAGGGACGGTATGAGATGTGCATGAATACACGGCAATATTGGGGAAGCCATGAGAGATGCGCGAAAACACAGCAATATAGGGGAAGGTATGAGAGGTGCACGAAAACACAACGATAAAAGGGAAGGTATGGGAGGTGCGTGAAAACAGGACGATATAGGGGAAGGTATGAGATGTGCGTGAAGGCACAGTGATAAGGGGATGGTATGGGAGGTACGCAAATACACAGCGATATAGGGGGCGTTATGAGATGTGCGCAAAAATACATCGATATAGGGGAAGGTATGAGAGGTGCGCGAAAACAGCAATGTAGGCGAAGCTATAGGAGGTGCGCGAAAACAGGGCGATATACGGGAATGCATGAGAGGTGCGCGAAGGCACAGTAATATAGGGGAGGGTATGGGAGTTGCGCAAATACCCAGCGATATAGGGGACGTTATGAGATGTGCATGAAAACACATCAATATAGGGGAAGGTATGAGATGTGCGCAAAAATACATCGATATAGGGGAAGGTATGAGAGGTGCGCGAAAATAGTGATGTAGGCGAAGCTATGGGAGGTGCGCGAAAGCATAGCGGTATAGGGGAAGGTAGGAGATGTGCATGAATACACGGCAATAGTCGGGAAGCCATGAGAGGTTTGCGAAAACACAGCGATATAGGGGAAGGTATGAGAGCTGCGTGAAAACACAGTGATATAGGGGAAGGTATGAGAGGAGCGCAAAAACAGGGCGATATAGGGGAAGTTATGAGAGGTGCGTGAAAACCCAGCGACATTGGGGACGTTATGAGATGTACATGAAAACACGGTGATATTGGGGAAGGTATGAGAGGTGTGCAAAATCACAGCGATATAGGAGAAGTTAAGAGAGGTGCGTGAAAACACAGCAATATAGGGGAAGGTATGAGCGGTGCACGAAGGCACAGCATTATAGGGGATGCTATGGGAGGTGCGCGAAAACACAGCGATATAGGGTAAGGTATGAGAGTTGTGCGAGAACACGGCGATATAGGGGAAGGTATGAGAGGTGTGCAAAATCACAGCGATATAGGAGAAGTTAAGAGAGGTGCGTGACAACACAGCAATATAGGGGAAGGTATGAGCGGTGCACGAAGGCACAGCATTATAGGGGATGCTATGGGAGGTGCACGAAAACACAGCGATATAGGGTAAGGTATGAGAGTTGTGCGAGAACACGGCGATAGAGGGGAAATTATGAGAGGTGTGTGAAAACACGACAATACGGGAGAATGTATCAGATGTGCGAGAAAACACAGCGATATAGGGGAAGTATTGAGAGGAGCGAAAACATAGCGATCTAGGTGAATACATGAGAGGTGCGCAAAAACACGGCGATATAGGGGAAGCTATGAGAGGTGAGCAAAAACACGGCGATACAGGGGAAGCTATGAGAGGTGAGCAATAACACAGCGATAAAGGTGAATCTATGGGTTGTGCGCGAAAAGACAGCGATATAGGGGAAGCTATGAGAGGTGCGCAAGGCACAGCGATATAGGGGATGCTATGGGAGGTGCGTGAATACACAGCAATATAGGGGACGTGATGAGATGTGCATGAAAACGCAGCGATATTAGGGAAGGTATCAGAGGTGCACAAAAACAGCGATATAGGAGAAGTTATGAGAGGTGTGCGAAAACACAGCGATATAGGAGAAGATATGAAAGGTACACGAAAGCACAGAGATATATTCGGGAAGGAATGGGAGGTGCACGAATACACAGCGATATAGGGGACGTTATGAGATGTGCATAACAACATGGCGATATAGGGGGAGGTATGAGACGTGCGTGTAAACACGGCGATATAGGGGAAAGTAGGAGAGGTGCGCGAAACTTGGCGTTACAGGGGAAAGCATCAGAGGTGCCAGAAAACACAGCGATGTAGTGGAAGACATGAGAGGTGCGCGAAAACAGGGCAATATAGTGGAAGGTATGGGATGTGCGCGAAAACAGGGCGATATAGGGGAAGGTATGAGAGGTGCGCGAGAACACGGCGATATAGGGGGAATAATGAGAGGTGTGCGAAAACAGTGATACGGGAGAATGTATCAATTGTGCGAGAAAACACAGCGATATAGGGGAAGTATTGAGAGGAGCGAAAACATAGCGATCTAGGTGAAGACATGAGAGGTGAGCAAAAACACGGCGATACAGGGGAAGCTATGAGAGGTGAGCAATAACACAGCGATAGAGCTGAATCTATGGGATGTGCGCAAAAAGACAGCGATATAGGGGAAGCTATGAGAGGTGCGCAAGGCACAGCGATATAGGGAATGCTATGGGAGGTGCGCGAATACACAGCAATATAGGGGACATGATGAGATGTGCATAAAAACACAGCAATATAGGGGAAGTTATGAGAGGTACACAAAAATACAGCAATGCAGGAGAAGGTATGAGAGGTGCGTGAAAACACAGCAATATAAGGGGAGGTATGAGAGGTACACGAAAACACAGCGATATAAGGGAAGTTATGGGAGGTGCTTGAAAACAGGGTGATATAGGGAAAGGTATGAGAGGTGTGCGAAGGCACAGCGATATAGGGGATGCTATGGGAGGTGCGTGAATACACAGCGATATAGGGGACGTTATGAGATGTGCAGGAAGAAGCAGCGATATTAGGGAAGATATAAGAGGTGCACAAAAACACAGCGATATAGGGAAAGGTATGAGAGGTGTGCGAAGGCACAGCAATATAGGGGATGGTATGGGAGGTGCACGAAAACACAGCGATATAGGGGAAGATATGAGAGGTGTGCGAGAACACGTTGATACAGGGAACAGTATCAGAAGTGCGAGAACACAGAGCGATATAGGGGAAGTAATGAGAGGTGCGGAAACACAGCGATATAGGTGAAGACATGAGAGGTGCGCGAAAACACGGCAATATAGGGGAAGCTATGAGAGGTAAGCAATAACACAGCGATAAAGTTGAAGTTATGGGATGTGCCCGAAAACAGGGTGATATAGAGGAAGATATGAGAGGTGCGCAAAAACACAGCGATGTATGCGAAGCCATGAGAGCTGCGCGGGAAACAGGGCGATATAGGGGACGTTATGAGATGTGCATGAAAACACGGTGATATTGGGGAAGGTATGAGAGGTGTGCAAAAATACAGCGATATAGGGGAAGGTATTAAAGGTGCACGAAAACGCAGTGATATAAGGGAAGGTGCGCGAAAACTTGGTGTTACAGGGGAATGCATCAGAGGTGCCAGAAAACACAACGATGTAGTGGAAGACATGAGAGGTGCGCGAGAACTGGGCAATATAGTGGAAGTTATGGAATGTGCGCGAAAACAGATGCGATATAGGGGAAGGTATGAGAGGTGCGCGAAGGCACAGCGATATAGGGGATGCTATGGGAGGTGCTCGAATACACAGCGATATAGGGGACGTTATGAGATGTGCATAAAAACATGGCAATATAGGGGAAGTTATGACAGGTGCGCAAAAATGCAGCAATACAGGGGAAGTTATGAGAGGTGCGTGAAAACACAGCGATATAAGGGGAGGTATGAGAGGTACACGAAATAACAGCGATATAGGGGAAGGTATGGGAGGTGCTCGAAAAAAGGGCGATATAGGGAAAGGTATGAGACGTGTGCGAAACTCAGCAATATAGGGGATGGTATGGGAGATGCACGAAAAAACAGTGATATAGGGGAAGACATGAGAGGTGCGTGAAAACAGAGCGATATAGGGGACGCTATTGGACGTGCGCGAAAACACAGTGATATAGGGGAAGATATGAGAGGTGTGCAAGATCACGGCGATATAGGTGAATTTATGAGAGGTGCGCGAAAGCACGTTGATACAGGGAACTGTATCAGAAGTGCGAGAACACAGAGAGATATATGGGAAGTAATGAGAGGAGCGGAAACAGAGCGATATAGGTGAAGAAATGAGAGGTGCGCGAAAACACGGTGATATAGGGGAAGGTATGAGGTGCGCAAAAACACAGCGATGTAGGCGAAGCCATGGGAGGTTCACGGAAAACAGGGCGATATAGGGGAAGGTATGAGTGATGCGCGAAGGCACAGCGATATAGGGGATGCTAAGGGAGGTGCATGAATACACAGAGATATAGGAGACGTTATGAGATGTGCATGAAAACACGGCAATATTGGGGAAGTCATGAGAGATGCGCGAAAACACAGCAATATAGGGGAAGGTATGAGAGGTGCACGAAAACACAACGATAAAACGGAAGGTATGGGAGGTGCGCGAAAACAGGACGATATAGGGGAAGGTATGAGATGTGCACGAAGGCACAGCGATATAGGGGATTCTATGGGAGGTGCGCGAATACACAGCAATATGGGGGACGTTATGAGATGTGATTGAAAACACGGCGATATAGGGGAAGGTATAAGAGGTGCGTAAAAATACAGCGATATAGGAGAAGTTATGAGAGGTGCGTGAAAACACAGCGATATAGGGGAAGGAATGAGAGGTGCACAAAAACACAGCAATATAGAGGAAGGTATGGGAGGTGCGCGAAAACACAGTGATATAGGGGAAGACATGAGAGGTGCTCGAAAACAGGGCTATATAGTGGAAGCTATGGGATATGCGCGAAAACATGGCGATACAGGGAAAAGTATGAGAGGTGCCCGAAAACACAGCGATACAGGGGATGCTATGGGACGTGCGCAAAAACACAGTGATATAGTGGAAGGTACGAGAGGTGTGCAAGAACATGGCTATATGGGGGAAATTATGAGAGGTCCGCGAAAACACGGCGATATATGAGAAGTTATGAGAGGTGAGTGAAAACACAGCGATGTAGGGGAAGTTGTGAAGGTATGAGAGGTGCACGAAAACACAGCAATATAGGGGAAGGCATGAGAGGGGCGCGACGGCACAGTGATATAGGGGACGATATGAGATGTGCATGAAAACACGGCGATATTGGGCAAGCCATGAGAGGTGTGCGAAAATACAGCGATATAGGGGACGGTATGGGAGGTGTGCGAAAACAGGGCGACATAGGGGAAGGTATGAGAGGTGCACGAAGGCACAGCGATATAGGGGATGTTATGGCAGTTGCGCTAATACACAGCGATATATGGGACGTTAAGAGATGTGCATCAAAACACGGCGATATCGGGGAAGCCATGAGAGGTGCGCAAAAATACGGCGATATAGGAGAAATTATGAGAGGTGCGTGAAAACACAGCGAAATAAGGGAAGGTATGAGAGGTGCACGAAAACACAGCGATATTGGGGAAGGTATGGGAGGTGCGCGAAAACAGGGCGATATAGGGGAAGTTATGAGAGGTGCGCGAAGGCACAGTGATATAGGGAATGCTATGAGAGGTGCGCGAAAACACCGTGATATAGGGGAAGACATGAGAGGTGCTCAAAAACAGGGCAATATAGTGGAACCTATGGGATGTTGGCGAAACCACGGCGATACAGGGGAATGTATCAGAGGTGCGAGAAAACACAGCGATATAGGGGACGCTATGGGACATGTGCAAAAAAACAGTGATATAGGGGAAGGTATGAGAGGTGTGCGAGAACACGGCGATATAGGGGAAATTGTAAGAGCTGTGCGAAAAACACGGCGATACGGCAAAATGTATCAGATGTGCGAGAAAACACAGCGATATAGGGGAAGTATTGAGATGAGCGAAAACATAGCGATCTAGGTGAAGACATGAGAGGTGCGCGAAAACACGGCGATATAGGGGAAGCTATGAGAGGTGAGCAAAAACACGGCGATACAGGGGAACCTATGAGAGGTGAGCAATAACACAGGGATAAAGGTGAATCTATGGGATGTGCACGAAAACACAGCGATATCGGGGAAGTTATGGGAGCTGCGCGAAAACAGGGTAATATAGGGGAAGGTATGAGAGGTGCACTAAAACACAGCGATACAGGGGAAGGAATGGGAGGTGTGCGAAAACAGGGCGATATAGGGGAAGGTATGAGAGGTGCGCGAAAACACAGCGATATAGGGGACGCTATGGGACGTGCGCGAAAACACAGTGATATAGGGGAAGGTATGAGAGGTGTGCGAGAATACAGCGATGTAGGGGAAATTATGAGAGGTGCGTGACAACACAGCGATACAGGGGAATGTATCAGAGGCGTGAGAAAACACAGCGATATAATGGAAGTAATGACAGGAGCGAAAACATAGCGATATAGGTGAAGACATGAGAGGTGCGTGAAAACACAGTGATATAGGGGAAGCTATGAGAGGTGAGCAATAACACAGCGATAAAGATGAAGCTATGGGATGTGCGCAAAAAGACAGCGATATAGGGGAAGGTATGAGAGGTGCGCGAAAACACAGCGACATGGGCGTAGCTATGCGAGGTGCGAGAAAGCACAGTGATATAAGGGACGATATGAGATGTGCATGAATACACAGCAATATTGGGGAAGCCATGAGAGATGCGCGAAAGCACAGCAATATAGGGGTAGGTATGAGAGGTGCACGAAAACACAACGATAAAAGGGAAGGTATGGGAGGTGCGCGAAAACAGGACAATATAGGGGAAGGTATGAGATGTGCGCGAAACCACAGCGATATAGGGGATGCTATGAGAGGTGCACGAAAACACAGCAATATTGGGGAAGGTATGGGAGGTGCGCGAAAACAGGGCGATATAGGGGAAGATATGAGAGGTGCGCGAAGGCACAGCGATATAGGGGATGCTATGAGAGGTGCGCGAAAACACCGTGATATAGGGGAAGACATGAGAGGTGCGCAAAAACAGGGCAATATAGTGGAACCTGTGGGATGTTGGCGAAACCCCGGCGATACAGGGGAATGTATCAGAGGTGCGAGAAAACACAGCGATATAGGGGACGCTATGGGACATGCGCAAAAAAACAGTGATATAGGGGAAGGTATGAGAGGTGTGCGAGAACACGGCGATATAGGGGAAATTGTAAGAGCTGTGCGAAAAACACGGCGATACGGCAAAATGTATCAGATGTGCGAGAAAACACAGCGATATAGGGGAAGTATTGAGATGAGCGAAAACATAGCGATCTAGGTGAAGACATGAGAGGTGCGCGAAAACACGGCGATATAGGGGAAGCTATGAGAGGTGAGCAAAAACACGGCGATACAGGGGAACCTATGAGAGGTGAGAAATAACACAGGGATAAAGGTGAATCTATGGGATGTGCACGAAAACACAGCGATATCGGGGAAGTTATGGGAGCTGCGCGAAAACAGGGCAATATAGGGGAAGGTATGAGAGGTGCACTAAAACACAGCGATACAGGGGAAGGAATGGGAGGTGTGCGAAAACAGAGCGATATAGGGGAAGGTATGAGAGGTGCGCGAAAACACAGCGATATAGGGGACGCTATGGGACGTGCGCGAAAACACAGTGATATAGAGGAAGGTATGAGAGGTGTGCGAGAATACAGCGATGTAGGGGAAATTATGAGAGGTGCGTGACAACACAGCGATACAGGGGAATGTATCAGAGGCGTGAGAAAACACAGCGATATAATGGAAGTAATGACAGGAGCGAAAACATAGCGATATAGGTGAAGACATGAGAGGTGCGTGAAAACACAGTGATATAGGGGAAGCTATGAGAGGTGAGCAATAACACAGCGATAAAGATGAAGCTATGGGATGTGCGCAAAAAGACAGCGATATAGGGGAAGGTATGAGAGGTGCGCGAAAACACAGCGACATGGGCGTAGCTATGCGAGGTGCGAGAAAGCACAGTGATATAAGGGACGATATGAGATGTGCATGAACACACAGCAATATTGGGGAAGCCATGAGAGATGCGCGAAAGCACAGCAATATAGGGGTAGGTATGAGAGGTGCACGAAAACACAACGATAAAAGGGAAGGTATGGGAGGTGCGCGAAAACAGGACAATATAGGGGAAGGTATGAGATGTGCGCGAAACCACAGCGATATAGGGGATGCTATGAGAGGTGCACGAAAACACAGCAATATTGGGGAAGGTATGGGAGGTGCGCGAAAACAGGGCGATATAGGGGAAGATATGAGAGGTGCGCGAAGGCACAGCGATATAGGGGATGCTATGAGAAGTGCGCGAAAACACCGTGATATAGGGGAAGACATGAGAGGTGCGCAAAAACAGGGCAATATAGTGGAACCTGTGGGATGTTGGCGAAACCACGGCGATACAGGGGAATGTATCAGAGGTGCGAGAAAACACAGCGATATAGGGGACGCTATGGGACATGCGCAAAAAAACAGTGATATAGGGGAAGGTATGAGAGGTGTGCGAGAACACGACGATATAGGGGAAATTGTAAGAGCTGTGCGAAAAGCACGGCGATTTGGCAAAATGTATCAGATGTGCGAGAAAACACAGCGATATAGGGGAAGTATTGAGATGAGCGAAAACATAGCGATCTAGGTGAAGACATGAGAGGTGCGCGAAAACACGGCGATATAGGGGAACCTATGAGAGGTGAGCAATAACACAGGGATAAAGGTGAATCTATGGGATGTGCACGAAAACACAGCGATATCGGGGAAATTATGGGAGCTGCGCGAAAACAGGGCAATATAGGGGAAGGTATGAGAGGTGCACTAAAACACAGCGATACAGGGGAAGGAATGGGAGGTGTGCGAAAACAGGGCGATATAGGGGAAGGTATGAGAGGTGCGCGAAAACAGCGATATAGGGAACACTATGGGACGTGCGCGAAAACACAGTGATATAGGGGAAGGTATAGAGGTGTGCGAGAATACAGCGATGTAGGGGAAATTATGAGAGGTGCGTGACAACACAGCGATAAGGGGAATGTATCAGAGGCGTGAGAAAACACAGCGATATAATGGAAGTAATGACAAGAGCGAAAACATAGCGATATAGGTGAAGACATGAGAGGTGCGTGAAAACACAGTGATATAGGGAAAGCTATGAGAGGTGAGCAATAACACAGCGATAAAGATGAAGCTATGGGATGTGCGCAAAAAGACAGCGATATAGGGGAAGGTATGAGAGGTGCGCGAAAACACAGCGACGTGGGCGTAGCTATGGGAGGTGCGCGAAAGCACAGTGATATAAGGGACGATATGAGATGTGCATGAATACACAGCAATATTGGGGAAGCCATGAGAGATGCGCGAAAACACAGCAATATAGGGGTAGGTATGAGAGGTGCACGAAAACACAACGATAAAAGGGAAGGTATGGGAGGTGCGCGAAAACAGGACAATATAGGGGAAGGTATGAGATGTGCGCGAAGGCACAGCGATATAGGGGATTCTATGGGAGGTGCGCGAATACACAGCAATATGGGGGACGTTATGAGATGTGATTGAAAACACGGCGATATAAGGGAAGGTATGAGAGGTGCGCAAAAATACAGCGATATAGGAGAAGTTATGAGAGGTGCGTGAAAACACAGCGATATAGGGGAAGGAATGAGAGGTGCACAAAAACACAGCGATATAGAGGAAGGTATGGGAGGTGCGCGAAAACACAGTGATATAGGGGAAGATATGAGAGGTGCTCGAAAACAGGGCTATATAGTGGAAGCTATGGGATATGCGCGAAAACATGGCGATACAGGGAAAAGTATGAGAGGTGCCCGAAAACACAGCGATACAGGGGATGCTATGGGACGTGCGCAAAAACACAGTGATATAGTGGAAGGTACGAGAGGTGTGCAAGAACATGGCTATATAGGGGAAATTATGAGAGGTCCGCGAAAACACGGCGATATATGAGAAGTTATGAGAGGTGAGTGAAAATACAGCGATGTAGGGGAAGTGGTGAAGGTATGAGATGAGAGGTGCACGAAAACACAGCGATATAGGGGAAGGTATGAGAGGTGCGCGAAGGCACAGTGATATAGGGGACGGTATGAGATGTGCATGAAAACACGGAGATATCGGGGAAGAAATGAGAGATGCGTGAAAACACGGCGATATAGGGGAAAGTATGAGAGGAGCGCAAAAACACGGCGATACAGGGGAGACATGAGAGGTGCACGAAAACAGGGCAATATAGTGAGAGTTATGGGATGTGTATGAAAACAGGGCGATATAGGGGAAGTTATGAGAGCTGCGCGAAAATACAGCAATATAGGGGACTCCATGGGACGTGCGTGAAAACACAGTGATATAGGGGAAGGTATGCAAGCTGCGCGAGAACACGGCAATATAGGGGAAAGTAGGAGAGGTGCGCGAAAACTTGGCGTTACAGGGGAATGCATCAGAGGTGTGAGAAAACACAGCGATATAGCGGAAGACATGAGAGGTGCGCGAAACCAAGGCAATGTAGTGGAAGCTATGGGACGTGCGCGAAAACACAGTAATATAGCGGATGGTATGACAGGTGTGTGAGAACACGGCGATATAGGCGAAATTATGAGAGGTGCGCGAAAACACGGCGATACAGGAGAATTAATGAGAAGAGCGAAAACATAGCGATCTAAGTGAAGACATGAGAGGTGCACGAAAACACGGCGATTTAGGGGAAGCTATGAGAGGTGAGCAAAAACACGGCGATATAGGGGAATCTATGAGAGGTGAGCAATAACACAGCGATAAAGGTGAAGCTATGGGATGTGCGCGAAAAGAAAGCAATATAGGGGAAGGTATGAGAGCTGCGCGAAAACACAGCAATACAGGGGAAGGTATGAGAGGAGTATGAAAACAGGCCGATATAGGGGAAGTTATGAGAGGTGCGTGAAAACCCAGCGATATAGGGGACGTTAAGAGATGTGCATGAAAACACGGCGATATTGGGGAAGCCATGAGAGGTGCACAAAAATACAGCGATATAGGAGAAGTTATGAGAGGTGCGTGAAAACACGGCGATATAGGGGGAGGTATGAGAGGTGCACGAAAACACAGCAATATGGGAGAATGTATGGGAGGTGCGCGAAAACAGGGCGATATAGGGGAAGGTATGAGAGGTGCTCGAAGGCACAGCAATATAGGGGATGCTATGGGAGGTGCGCGAAAACACAGTGAAATAAGGGAAGACATGAGAGGTGCGCAAAAACAGGGCAATATAGTGGAAGCTATGGGATGTGCGCGACAACGTGGAGATACAGGGGAATGCATCAGAGGTGCGAGAAAACACAGCAATATAGGGGACGCTATGGGACTTGCGGGAAAACAGAGTGATATAGGGGAAGGTATGAGAGGTCTGCGAGAACACGGCGATATGGGGAAATTATAAGAGGTGCACGAAAACACAGCGATATAGGGGATGGTATGAGACGAGCACGAATTCATGGCGATATTGGGGAAGCCATGAGAGGTGCGTGAAAACACAGCAATATAGGGGAAGGTATGAGAGGTTCACGAAGGCACAGCGATATAGGGGATGCTATGGGAGGTGCGCAAAAACACAGCGATATAGGAGACGGTATGAGATGTGCATAAAAACATGGCGATATAGGGGCAGGTATGAGAGGTGCGCGTAAACACGGCGATAGAGGGGAAAGTATGAGAGGTGCGCGAAAACTTGGCGTTACAGGGGAATGCATCAGAGGTGCCAGAAAACACAGCGATGTAGTGGAATACATGAGAGGTGCGCGAAAACAGGGCAATATAGTGGAAGCTATGGGATGTGCACAAAAACAGGGCGATATAGGGGAAGCTATGAGAGGTGCGCGAAAACACAGCGATATAGGGGACGCAATGGACGTGCGCGAAAACACAGTGATGTAGGGGAAGTTATGAGAGGTGTGCAGGAAGACGGCGATATAGGGTAAATTATGAGAGGTGTGCGAAAACACGGCGATACGGGAGAATGTATCAGACGTGCGAGAAAACACAGCGATATCAGGGAAGTATTGAGAGGATCGAAAACATAGCGATCTAGGTGAAGACATGAGAGGTGCGCGAAAACATGGCGATATAGGGGAAGCTATGAAAGGTGAGCAATAACACAGCGATAAATGTGAATCTATGGGATGTGCGCGAAAAGACAGCGATATAGGGGAAGTTATGAGAGGTGCGCAAGGCACAGCGATATAGGGGATGCTATGGGAGGTGCGTGAGTACACAGCGATATAGGGGACGTGATGAGATCTGCATGAAAACGCAGTGATATTAGGGAAGGTATGAGAGGTGCACAAAAACACAGCGATATAGGAGAAGTTATGAGAGGTGTGCGAAAACACAGCGATATAGGGGAAGGTATGAAAGGTGCACGATAATGCTGTGATATAAGGGAAGGTATAGGAGGTGCGCGAAAGCAGGGCGATATAGGGCAAGGTATGAGAGGTGCACGAAGGCACAGCGATATAGGGGATGCTATGGGAGGTGCGCAAAAACACAGCGATATAGGAGACGGTATGAGATGTGCATAAAAACATGGCGATATACGGGAAGGTATGAGAGGAGTGCGAAGGCACAGCAATATAAGGGATGCTATGGGAGGTGCGCGAATACACAGCGATATAGGGGACGCTATGAGATGTGCATGAAAACACGGCAATATCGGGGAAGATATAAGAGCTGCACAAAAATACAGTGATATAGGAGAATTTATGAGAGGTGCGTGAAAACACAGCGAGATAAGGGAAGGTATGAGAGGTGCAGGAAAACACAGCAATAATGGGGAAGATATCGGTGGTGCGCGAAAACCGGGCGCTATAGTGGAAGTTATGAGAGGTGCGCGAAGGCACAGCGGTATAGGGGATGCTATGAGAGGTGCGCGAAAACACCGTGATATAGGGGAAGACATGAGAGGTGCGCAAAAACAGGGCAATATAGTGGAACCTATGGGATGTGCGCGAAACCACAACGATACAGGGGAATGTATCAGAGGTGCGAGAAAACACAGCGATATAGGGGACGCTATGGGACATGCGCATAAAAACAGTGATATGGGGAAGGTATGAGAGGTGTGCGAGAACACGGCGATATAGGGGAAATTGTAAGAGGTGCACGAAAACATGGCAATACGGGAGAATGTATCAGAGGTGCGAGCAAACACAGCGATATAGGGGAAGTAATGATAGGAGTGAAAACATAGCGATATAGGTGAAACCATGCGAGATGCGCAAAAACACGGCGATATAGGGTAAGCTATGAGAGGTGAGCAATAACACAGCGATCAAGGTGAAGCATGGGATGTGCGCGATAACAGCGATGTAGGCGAAGCTATGAGAGGTGCGCAAAAACACAGCGATATAGAGACGGTATGAGATGTGCATGAATACACGGCGATATTGGGGAAGCCATGAGAGGTGCCTGAAAACACAGCGATATAGGGGAAGCTATGAGAGGTGCGCAAGGCACAGCGATAGAGGGAATACCATGGGATGTGCGCGAATATACAGTGATATAGGGGACGTGATGAGATGTGCATAAAATCACGGCAATATAGGGGAAGTTATGAGAGGTGCGCAAAAATACAGAAATATAGGAGAAGTTATGAGAGGTGCGTGAAAACACAACGATATCTGGGGAGGTATGAGAGGTACACGAAAACGCAGCGATACAAGGGAAGGTATAGGAGGTGCGTGAAAACTGGGCGATATAAGGGAAGGTATGAGAGGTGCACGAAGGCACAGCGATATAGGGGATGCTATGGGAGGTGCGCGAAAACACAGCGATACAGGAGACGGTATGAGATGTGCATAAAAACATGGCGATATAGGAGGAGGTATGAGAGGTGCGCGTAAACACGGCGATATAGGGGAAATTATGAGAGGTGCGCGAAAACTTGGCGTTACAGGGGAATGCATCAGAGGTGCCAGAAAACACCGCGATGTAGTGGAATACATGAGAGGTGCGCGAAAACAGGACAATATAGTGGAAGGTATGGCATGTCTGCGAAAACAGGGCGATATACGGGAAGGTATGAGAGGTGCGCGAAAACACAGCAATATGGGGGACGCTATGGGACGTGCGCGAAAACACAGTGATATAGGGGAAGGTATGAGAGGCGTGCGAGAACACGGCGATTTAGGGGAAATTATGAGAGGTGTGCGAAAACACGGCGATACGGGAGAATGTATCAGACGTGCGAGAAAACACAGCGATATAGGGGAAGTATTGAGAGGATCGAAAACATAGCGATCTAGGTGAAGACATGAGAGGTGCGCGAAAACATGGCGATATAGGGGAAGCTATGAAAGGTGAGCAATAACACAGCGATAAATGTGAATCTATGGGATGTGCGCGAAAAGACAGCGATATAGGGGAAGTTATGAGAGGTGCGCAAGGCACAGCGATATAGGGGATGTGATGAGATCTGCATGAAAACGCAGTGATATTAGGGAAGGTATGAGAGGTGCACAAAAACACAGCGATATAGGAGAAGTTATGAGAGGTGTGCGAAAACACAGCGATATAGGGGAAGGTATGAAAGGTGCACGATAATGCTGTGATATAAGGGAAGGTATAGGAGGTGCGCGAAAGCAGGGCGATATAGGGCAAGGTATGAGAGGTGCATGAAGGCACAGTGATATAGGGGATGCTATGGGAGGTGCGCAAAAACACAGCGATATAGGAGACGGTATGAGATGTGCATAAAAACATGGCGATATACGGGAAGGTATGAGAGGAGTGCGAAGGCACAGCAATATAAGGGATGCTATGGGAGGTGCGCGAATACGCAGCGATATAGGGGACGCTATGAGATGTGCATGAAAACACGGCAATATCGGGGAAGGTATAAGAGCTGCACAAAAATACAGTGATATAGGAGAATTTATGAGAGGTGCGTGAAAACACAGCGAGATAAGGGAAGGTATGAGAGGTGCAGGAAAACACAGCAATATTGGGGAAGATATCGGTGGTGCGCGAAAACCGGGCGCTATAGTGGAAGTTATGAGAGGTGCGCGAAGGCACAGCGGTATAGGGGATGCTATGAGAGGTGCGCGAAAACACCGTGATATAGGGGAAGACATGAGAGGTGCGCAAAAACAGGGCAATATAGTGGAACCTATGGGATGTGCGCGAAACCACAACGATACAGGGGAATGTATCAGAGGTGCGAGAAAACACAGCGATATAGGGGACGCTATGGGACATGCGCATAAAAATAGTGATATGGGGAAGGTATGAGTGGTGTGCGAGAACACGGCGATATAGGGGAAATTGTAAGAGGTGCACGAAAACGTGGCAATACGGGAGAATGTATCAGAGGTGCGAGAAAACACAGCGATATAGGGGAAGTAATGATAGGAGTGAAAACATAGCGATATAGGTGAAGCCATGCGAGATGCGCAAAAACACGGCGATATAGGGTAAGCTATGAGAGGTGAGCAATAACACAGCGATCAAGGTGAAGCATGGGATGTGCGCGATAACAGCGATGTAGGCGAAGCTATGGGAGGTGCGCGAAAACACAGCGATATAGAGACGGTATGAGATGTGCATGAATACACGGCGATATTGGGGAAGCCATGAGAGGTGCCTGAAAACACAGCGATATAGGGGAATGTATGAGAGGTGTGCAAAAACACAGCGATATAGGGGAAGCTATGAGAGCTGCGCAAGGCACAGCGATAGAGGGAATACTGTGGGATGTGCGCGAATATACAGTGATATAGGGGACGTGATGAGATGTGCATGAAAACGCAAAGGTATTAGGGAAGGTATGGGAGGTGCACGAATACACAGCGATATAGGGGACGTTATGAGATGTGCATAAAATCACGGCGATATAGGGGAAGTTATGAGAGGTGCGCAAAAATACAGAAATATAGGAGAAGTTATGAGAGGTGCGTGAAAACACAACGATATCTGGGGAGGTATGAGAGGTACACGAAAACGCAGCGATACAAGGGAAGGTATAGGAGGTGCGTGAAAACTGGGCGATATAAGGGAAGGTATGAGAGGTGCACGAAGGCACAGCGATATAGGGGATGCTATGGGAGGTGCGAAAAAACACAGCGATACAGGAGACGGTATGAGATGTGCATAAAAACATGGCGATATAGGAGGAGGTATGAGAGGTGTGTGTAAACACGGCGATATAGGGGAAATTATGAGAGGTGCGCGAAAACTTGGCGTTACAGGGGAATGCATCAGAGACGCCAGAAAACACCGCGATGTAGTGGAATACATGAGAGGTGCGCGAAAACAGGACAATATAGTGGAAGGTATGGCATGTGTGCGAAAACAGGGCGATATACGGGAAGGTATGAGAGGTGCGCGAAAACACAGCAATATGGGGGACACTATGGGACGTGCGCGAAAACACAGTGATATAGGGGAAGGTATGAGAGGCGTGCGAGAACACGGCGATTTAGGGGAAATTATGAGAGGTGTGCAAAAACACGGCGATACGGGAGAATGTATCTATTGTGCGAGAAAACTCAGCGATATCGGGGAAGTATTGAGAGGAGCGAAAACATAGCGATCTAGGTGAAGACATGTGAGGTGAGCAAAAACACCGCAATACAGGGGAAGCTTTGAGAGGTGAGCAATAGCACAGCGATAGAGGAGAATCTATGGGATGTGCGCGAAAAGACAGCGATATAGGGGAAGATATGAGAGGTGCGCAAGGCACAGCGATATAGGGGATGCTATGGGAGGAGCGCGAATACACAGTGATATAGGGCACGTGATGAGATGTGCATGAAACCTCAGCGATATTAGGGAAGGTATGAGAGGTGCACAAAAACACAGTGATATAGGAGAAGGTATGAGAGGTGTGTGAAAACACAGCGATATAAGGGAAGGTATGAAAGGTGCACGAAAACACAGCGATATAGGAGAAGCTATGAGAAGTGTGTGAAAACACAGCGATATGGGGGAAGGTATGACAATGCACGAAAACACAGCGATATAGGGGAAGGAATGGGAGGTGCGCGATAACAGGGCGATATTTGGGAAGGTATGAGAGGTGCGCGAAGGCACAGCGATATAAGGGATGCTATGGGAGGTGCGCGAATACACAGCAATATAGAGGACGTTATGAGATGTGCATAACAACACGGCGATAGACGGAAAGTTATGAGAGGTGCGCAAAAATACAGCAATATAGGAGAATTTATGAGAGGTGCGTGAAAACGCAGCGATACCAGTGAATCTATGGGATAACGCGAAAAGACAGCGATATAGGGGAAGGTATGAGAGGTGCACGAAAACACAGCGATATAGGGGACGTGATGAGATGTGCATGAAAACGCAGTGATATTAGGGAAGGTCTGAGAGGTGCACAAAAGCACAGCGATATAGGAGAAGTTATGAGAGGTGTGCGAAAACACAGCGATATAGGGGAAGGTATGGAAGGTGCGCAAAACAGGGCGATATAGGGGAAGGTATGAGAGGTGCGCTAAGGCACAGCAATATAAGGAATGCTATGGGAGGTGCACGAATACACAGCGTTATAGGGGACGTTATGAGATGTGCATGAAAGCACGGCAATAGAGAGGAAGGTATAAGAGCTGCGCAAAAATACAGTGATATAGGAGAAGTTATGAGAGGTGCTTGAAAACACAGCGATATAAGGGAAGGTATGAGAGGTGTACGAAAACACAGCGATATTGGGGAAGGTATGGGAGGTGCGCGAAAACAGGGCAATATAGTGGAAGTTATGAGAGGTGCGCGAAGGCACAGCGATATAGGGGAAGACATGAGAGGTGCGCAAAAACAGGGCAGTATAGTGGAACCTATGGGATGTGCGCGAAACCACGGCGATACAGGGGAATGTATCAGAGGTGCGAGAAAACACAGCGATATCGGGGAAGCTATGGGATGTGCACAAAAACAGGGCGATATAGGGGAAGCTATGGGAGGTGCGCGAAAACACAGCGATATAGGGGACGCAATGGGACGTGCGCAAAAGCACAGTGATATAGGAGAAGGTATGAGATGTGCATAAAAACATGGCGATATAGGGGGAGGTATGAGAGTTGCGCGAAAACTTGGCGTTACAGGGGGATGCATCAGAGGTGCCAGATAACACAGCTATGTAGTGGAATACATGAGAGGTGCGCGAAAACAGGGCTATATAGTGGAAGCTATGGGATGTGCACGAAAACAGGGTTATATAGGGGAAGTGATGAGAGGTGCGCGAAAACACAGCGATATAGGGGAAGCAATGGGACGTGCGCGAAAACACAGTGATATAGGGGAAGGTATGAGAGGTGTGCGAGAACACGGTGATATAGGGGAAATTATGAGAGGTGTGCGAAAACACGGCGATACGGCAAAATGTATCAGAAGTGCGAGAAAACACAGCGATATAGGGGAAGTATTAACAGGAGCGAAAACATAGCGATCTAGGTGAAGACATGAGAGGTGCGCGAAAACACGTTGATACAGGGAACTGTATCAGAAGTGCGAGAATACAGAGCGATATAGGGAAAGTAATGAGAGGAGCTGAAACACAGCGATATAGGTGAAGAAATGAGAGGTGTGCGAAAACACGGCGATATAGGGAAAAGTATGAGAGGTGCACAAAAACACAGCGATGTAGGCGAAGCCATGGGAGGTGCACGGGAAACAGGGCGATATAGGGGAAGGTATGAGAGGTGCCCGAAAACACAGCGTTATAGGGCACGCTATGGGACGTGCGCGAAAACACGGCGATATAGGGGAAATTATGAGAGGTGCGCGAAAACACGGCGATACAGGGGAATGTATCAGAGGTGCGAGAAAACACAGCGAGATAGGGGAAGTAATGAGAGGAGCGAAAACATAGCAATCTAGGTGAAGACATGAGAGGTGCGCGAAAACACAGTGATATAGGGGAAGCTATGAAAGGTGAGCAAAAACACGGCGATATAGGGGAAGCTCTTCGAGGTGTGCAATAAGACAGTAATAAAGCTGAATCTATGGGATGTGTGCGAAAAGACACCGATATAGGGGAAGGTATGGGAGGTGCGCAAGGCACAGCGATATAGGGGATGCTATGGGAGGTGCGTGAATACACAGTGATTTAGGGGAAGGTATGAGAGGTGCACAATAATACAGCGATATAGGCGAAGGTATGGGAGGTGCGCGAAAACAGGGCGATATAGGGGACGTTATGAGATTTGCATGAAAACACATCAGTATAGGGGAAGGTATGAGATGTGCACAAAAATACAGCGATATAGCAGAAGTTATGAGAGGTGCGCGAAAACACAGCGATATAGGGGACGCTATGGGAGGTGCGCGAAAACACAGCGATAAAGGGGACAGTACGAGATGTGCATGAATACACGGCGGTATTGGGGAAGCCATGAGAGGTGCATGAAAACACAGCGATATAGGGAAAGGTATGAGAGGTGTGCAAAAACACAGCGATATCGGGGAAGTTATGGGAAGTGAGCGAAAACAGGGCGATATAGGGGAAGGTATGAGAGGTACGCGAAGGCACAGTGATATAGGGGGCCATGGGGGGTGCACGAATACACAGCTATATAGGGGACGTTATGAGATGTGCATGAAAACACGGCAATATGGGGGGAAGGTATGAGAGGTGCGCAAAAATACAGCATTATAGCAGAATTTATGAGAGGTGCGTGAAAACACAGTAATATAGGGCAAGGTATGAGAGGTGCCCGAAAACACAGCGATATAGGGGAGGCTATGGGACGTGCGTGCAAACACGGCAATATAGGGGAACTTATGAGAAGTGCACGAAAACACGGCGATACAGGGGAATGTATCAGAGGTGCGAGAAAGCACAGCGATATAGGGGAAGAAATAAGAGGTGCAGAAAACAAGGGCGATATAGGAGAAGTTATGAGAGGTGTGTGAAAACACAACGATATAGGGGAATGTATGAGAGATGCACGAAAACACAGCGATATAGGGGAAGGTCTGGGAGGTGCGCGAAAACACAGCGATATAGGGGATGCTATGGGATTTGCGTGAAAACACAGTGATATAGGAGACGGTATGAGATGTGCATGAAAACACAACGATATAGGGGAAGATATGAGAGGTACAGGAAGGCACAGTGATATAACGGATGGTATGGGATGTGCGCAAAAACACAGCGATATAGGGGACGCTATGGGAGGTGCGCGAAAACACGGCGATACAGGGGAATGTATCAGAGGTGCGAGAGAACACAGCGAGATAGGGGAAGTAATGAGAGGAGCGAAAACATAGCGATCTAGGTGAAGACATGAGAGGTGCGCGAAAACACAGCGATATACGGGAAGCTATGAAAGGTGAGCAAAAACAAGGCGATATAGGGGAAGCTCTGCGAGGTGTGCAATAACACAATGATAAAGTTGAATCTATGGGATGTGTGCGAAAAGACACCGATATAGGGGAAGGTATGGGAGGTGCGCAAGGCACAGCGATATAGGGGATGCTATGGGAGGTGCGTGAATACACAGCGATATAGGGGACGTTATGAGATGTGCAGGAAGAAGCAGCGATATTAGGGAAGATATAAGAGGTGCACAAAACACAGCGATATAGGAGAAGTTATGAGAGGTGCGTGAAAACACAGCGATATAGAGGGAGGTATGAGAGGTGCACGAAAACAGAGCGATACAGGGGAAGGTATGGGAGGTGCTCGAAAACAGGGCAATATAGGGGACGGTATGAGATTTGTATGAAAACATGGCGATATAGGGGAAGGTATGAGAGGAGTGCGAAGGCACAGCAATATAAGGGATGCTATGGGAGGTGCGCGAATACACAGCGATATAGGGGACGCTATGAGATGGGCATGAAAACACGGCAATATCGGGGAAGGTATAAGAGCTGCACAAAAATACAGTGATATAGGAGAATTTATGAGAGGTGCGTGAAAACACAGCGAGATAAGGGAAGGTATGAGAGGTGCAGGAAAACACAGCAATATTGGGGAAGATGTCGGTGGTGCGCGAAAACCGGGCGCTATAGTGGAAGTTATGAGAGGTGCGCGAAGGCACAGCGGTATAGGGGATGCTATGAGAGGTGCGCGAAAACACCGTGATATAGGGGAAGACATGAGAGGTGCGCAAAAACAGGGCAATATAGTGGAACCTATGGGATGTGCGCGAAACCACAACGATACAGGGGAATGTATCAGAGGTGCGAGAAAACACAGCGATATAGGGGACGCTATGGGACATGCGCATAAAAATAGTGATATGGGGAAGGTATGAGTGGTGTGCGAGAACACGGCGATATAGGGGAAATTGTAAGAGGTGCACGAAAACGTGGCAATACGGGAGAATGTATCAGAGGTGCGAGAAAACACAGCGATATAGGGGAAGTAATGATAGGAGTGAAAACATAGCGATATAGGTGAAGCCATGCGAGATGCGCAAAAACACGGCGATATAGGGTAAGCTATGAGAGGTGAGCAATAACACAGCGATCAAGGTGAAGCATGGGATGTGCGCGATAACAGCGATGTAGGCGAAGCTATGGGAGGTGCGCGAAAACACAGCGATATAGAGACGGTATGAGATGTGCATGAATACACGGCGATATTGGGGAAGCCATGAGAGGTGCCTGAAAACACAGCGATATAGGGGAATGTATGAGAGGTGTGCAAAAACACAGCGATATAGGGGAAGCTATGAGAGCTGCGCAAGGCACAGCGATAGAGGGAATACTGTGGGATGTGCGCGAATATACAGTGATATAGGGGACGTGATGAGATGTGCATGAAAACGCAAAGGTATTAGGGAAGGTATGGGAGGTGCACGAACACACAGCGATATAGGGGACGTTATGAGATGTGCATAAAATCACGGCGATATAGGGGAAGTTATGAGAGGTGCGCAAAAATACAGAAATATAGGAGAAGTTATGAGAGGTGCGTGAAAACACAACGATATCTGGGGAGGTATGAGAGGTACACGAAAACGCAGCGATACAAGGGAAGGTATAGGAGGTGCGTGAAAACTGGGCGATATAAGGGAAGGTATGAGAGGTGCACGAAGGCACAGCGATATAGGGGATGCTATGGGAGGTGCGAAAAAACACAGCGATACAGGAGACGGTATGAGATGTGCATAAAAACATGGCGATATAGGAGGAGGTATGAGAGGTGTGTGTAAACACGGCGATATAGGGGAAATTATGAGAGGTGCGCGAAAACTTGGCGTTACAGGGGAATGCATCAGAGATGCCAGAAAACACCGCGATGTAGTGGAATACATGAGAGGTGCGCGAAAACAGGACAATATAGTGGAAGGTATGGCATGTGTGCGAAAACAGGGCGATATACGGGAAGGTATGAGAGGTGCGCGAAAACACAGCAATATGGGGGACACTATGGGACGTGCGCGAAAACACAGTGATATAGGGGAAGGTATGAGAGGCGTGCGAGAACACGGCGATTTAGGGGAAATTATGAGAGGTGTGCAAAAACACGGCGATACGGGAGAATGTATCTATTGTGCGAGAAAACTCAGCGATATCGGGGAAGTATTGAGAGGAGCGAAAACATAGCGATCTAGGTGAAGACATGTGAGGTGAGCAAAAACACCGCAATACAGGGGAAGCTTTGAGAGGTGAGCAATAGCACAGCGATAGAGGAGAATCTATGGGATGTGCGCGAAAAGACAGCGATATAGGGGAAGATATGAGAGGTGCGCAAGGCACAGCGATATAGGGGATGCTATGGGAGGAGCGCGAATACACAGTGATATAGGGCACGTGATGAGATGTGCATGAAACCTCAGCGATATTAGGGAAGGTATGAGAGGTGCACAAAAACACAGTGATATAGGAGAAGGTATGAGAGGTGTGTGAAAACACAGCGATATAAGGGAAGGTATGAAAGGTGCACGAAAACACAGCGATATAGGAGAAGCTATGAGAAGTGTGTGAAAACACAGCGATATGGGGGAAGGTATGACAATGCACGAAAACACAGCGATATAGGGGAAGGAATGGGAGGTGCGCGATAACAGGGCGATATTTGGGAAGGTATGAGAGGTGCGCGAAGGCACAGCGATATAAGGGATGCTATGGGAGGTGCGCGAATACACAGCAATATAGAGGACGTTATGAGATGTGCATAACAACACGGCGATAGACGGAAAGTTATGAGAGGTGCGCAAAAATACAGCAATATAGGAGAATTTATGAGAGGTGCGTGAAAACGCAGCGATACCAGTGAATCTATGGGATAACGCGAAAAGACAGCGATATAGGGGAAGGTATGAGAGGTGCACGAAAACACAGCGATATAGGGGACGTGATGAGATGTGCATGAAAACGCAGTGATATTAGGGAAGGTCTGAGAGGTGCACAAAAGCACAGCGATATAGGAGAAGTTATGAGAGGTGTGCGAAAACACAGCGATATAGGGGAAGGTATGGAAGGTGCGCAAAACAGGGCGATATAGGGGAAGGTATGAGAGGTGCGCTAAGGCACAGCAATATAAGGAATGCTATGGGAGGTGCACGAATACACAGCGTTATAGGGGACGTTATGAGATGTGCATGAAAGCACAGCAATAGAGAGGAAGGTATAAGAGCTGCGCAAAAATACAGTGATATAGGAGAAGTTATGAGAGGTGCTTGAAAACACAGCGATATAAGGGAAGGTATGAGAGGTGTACGAAAACACAGCGATATTGGGGAAGGTATGGGAGGTGCGCGAAAACAGGGCAATATAGTGGAAGTTATGAGAGGTGCGCGAAGGCACAGCGATATAGGGGAAGACATGAGAGGTGCGCAAAAACAGGGCAGTATAGTGGAACCTATGGGATGTGCGCGAAACCACGGCGATACAGGGGAATGTATCAGAGGTGCGAGAAAACACAGCGATATCGGGGAAGCTATGGGATGTGCACAAAAACAGGGCGATATAGGGGAAGCTATGGGAGGTGCGCGAAAACACAGCGATATAGGGGACGCAATGGGACGTGCGCAAAAGCACAGTGATATAGGAGAAGGTATGAGATGTGCATAAAAACATGGCGATATAGGGGGAGGTATGAGAGTTGCGCGAAAACTTGGCGTTACAGGGGAATGCATCAGAGGTGCCAGATAACACAGCTATGTAGTGGAATACATGAGAGGTGCGCGAAAACAGGGCTATATAGTGGAAGCTATGGGATGTGCACGAAAACAGGGTTATATAGGGGAAGTGATGAGAGGTGCGCGAAAACACAGCGATATAGGGGAAGCAATGGGACGTGCGCGAAAACACAGTGATATAGGGGAAGGTATGAGAGGTGTGCGAGAACACGGTGATATAGGGGAAATTATGAGAGGTGTGCGAAAACACGGCGATACGGCAAAATGTATCAGAAGTGCGAGAAAACACAGCGATATAGGGGAAGTATTAACAGGAGCGAAAACATAGCGATCTAGGTGAAGACATGAGAGGTGCGCGAAAACACGTTGATACAGGGAACTGTATCAGAAGTGCGAGAATACAGAGCGATATAGGGAAAGTAATGAGAGGAGCTGAAACACAGCGATATAGGTGAAGAAATGAGAGGTGTGCGAAAACACGGCGATATAGGGAAAAGTATGAGAGGTGCACAAAAACACAGCGATGTAGGCGAAGCCATGGGAGGTGCACGGGAAACAGGGCGATATAGGGGAAGGTATGAGAGGTGCCCGAAAACACAGCGTTATAGGGCACGCTATGGGACGTGCGCGAAAACACGGCGATATAGGGGAAATTATGAGAGGTGCGCGAAAACACGGCGATACAGGGGAATGTATCAGAGGTGCGAGAAAACACAGCGAGATAGGGGAAGTAATGAGAGGAGCGAAAACATAGCAATCTAGGTGAAGACATGAGAGGTGCGCGAAAACACAGTGATATAGGGGAAGCTATGAAAGGTGAGCAAAAACACGGCGATATAGGGGAAGCTCTTCGAGGTGTGCAATAACACAGTAATAAAGCTGAATCTATGGGATGTGTGCGAAAAGACACCGATATAGGGGAAGGTATGGGAGGTGCGCAAGGCACAGCGATATAGGGGATGCTATGGGAGGTGCGTGAATACACAGTGATTTAGGGGAAGGTATGAGAGGTGCACAATAATACAGCGATATAGGCGAAGGTATGGGAGGTGCGCGAAAACAGGGCGATATAGGGGACGTTATGAGATTTGCATGAAAACACATCAGTATAGGGGAAGGTATGAGATGTGCACAAAAATACAGCGATATAGCAGAAGTTATGAGAGGTGCGCGAAAACACAGCGATATAGGGGACGCTATGGGAGGTGCGCGAAAACACAGCGATAAAGGGGACAGTACGAGATGTGCATGAATACACGGCGGTATTGGGGAAGCCATGAGAGGTGCATGAAAACACAGCGATATAGGGAAAGGTATGAGAGGTGTGCAAAAACACAGCGATATCGGGGAAGTTATGGGAAGTGAGCGAAAACAGGGCGATATAGGGGAAGGTATGAGAGGTACGCGAAGGCACAGTGATATAGGGGGCCATGGGGGGTGCACGAATACACAGCTATATAGGGGACGTTATGAGATGTGCATGAAAACACGGCAATATGGGGGGAAGGTATGAGAGGTGCGCAAAAATACAGCATTATAGCAGAATTTATGAGAGGTGCGTGAAAACACAGTAATATAGGGCAAGGTATGAGAGGTGCCCGAAAACACAGCGATATAGGGGAGGCTATGGGACGTGCGTGCAAACACGGCAATATAGGGGAACTTATGAGAAGTGCACGAAAACACGGCGATACAGGGGAATGTATCAGAGGTGCGAGAAAGCACAGCGATATAGGGGAAGAAATAAGAGGTGCAGAAAACAAGGGCGATATAGGAGAAGTTATGAGAGGTGTGTGAAAACACAACGATATAGGGGAATGTATGAGAGATGCACGAAAACACAGCGATATAGGGGAAGGTCTGGGAGGTGCGCGAAAACACAGCGATATAGGGGATGCTATGGGATTTGCGTGAAAACACAGTGATATAGGAGACGGTATGAGATGTGCATGAAAACACAACGATATAGGGGAAGATATGAGAGGTACAGGAAGGCACAGTGATATAACGGATGGTATGGGATGTGCGCAAAAACACAGCGATATAGGGGACGCTATGGGAGGTGCGCGAAAACACGGCGATACAGGGGAATGTATCAGAGGTGCGAGAGAACACAGCGAGATAGGGGAAGTAATGAGAGGAGCGAAAACATAGCGATCTAGGTGAAGACATGAGAGGTGCGCGAAAACACAGCGATATACGGGAAGCTATGAAAGGTGAGCAAAAACAAGGCGATATAGGGGAAGCTCTGCGAGGTGTGCAATAACACAATGATAAAGTTGAATCTATGGGATGTGTGCGAAAAGACACCGATATAGGGGAAGGTATGGGAGGTGCGCAAGGCACAGCGATATAGGGGATGCTATGGGAGGTGCGTGAATACACAGCGATATAGGGGACGTTATGAGATGTGCAGGAAGAAGCAGCGATATTAGGGAAGATATAAGAGGTGCACAAAACACAGCGATATCGGGTAAGTTATGGGAGCTGCGCGAAAACAGGGCAATATAGGGGAAGGTATGAGAGGTGCACTAAAACACAGCGATACAGGGGAAGGAATGGGAGGTGTGCGAAAACAGGGTGATATAGGGGAAGGTATGAGAGGTGTGCGAGAATACAGCGATGTAGGGGAAATTATGAGAGGTGCGTGACAACACGGCGATACAGGGGAATGTATCAGAGGTGTGAGAAAACACAGCGATATAATGGAAGTAATGACAGGAGCGAAAACATAGCGATATTGGTGAAGACATGAGAGGTGCGTGAAAACACAGTGATATAGGGGAAGCTTTGAGAGGTGAGCAATAACACAGCGATAAAGATGAAGCTATGGGATGTGCGCAAAAAGGCAGCGATATAGGGGAAGGTATGAGAGGTGCGCGAAAACACAGCAATATAGGGGTAGGTATGAGAGGTGCACGAAAACACAACGATAAAAGGGAAGGTATGGGAGGTGCGCGAAAACAGGACGATATAGGGGAAGGTATGAGATGTGCGCGAAGGCGCAGCGATATAGGGGATTCTATGGGAGGTGCGCGAATACACAGCAATATGGGGGACGTTATGAGATGTGATTGAAAACACGGCGATATAAGGGAAGGTGAGAGGTGCACAAAAATACAGCGATATAGGAGAAGTTATGAGAGGTGCGCGAAAACACAGGGATATAGGGGAAGACATGAGAGGTGCTCGAAAACAGGGCGATATAGTGGAAGCTATGGGATATGCGCGAAAACATGGCGATACAGGGAAAAGTATGCGAGGTGCCCGAAAACACAGCGATACAGGGGATGCTATGGGACGTGCGCAAAAACACAGTGATATAGTGGAAGGTACGAGAGGTGTGAAAGAACATGGCTATATGGGGGAAATTATGAGAGGTCCGCGAAAACACGGCGATATATGAGAAGTTATGAGAGGTGAGTGAAAACACAGCGATGTAGGGGAAGTTGTGAAGGTATGAGAGGTGCACGAAAACACAGCGATATAGGGGAAGGTATGAGAGGTGCGCGAAGGCACAGTGATATAGGGGACGGTATGAGATGTGCATGAAAACACGGAGATATCGGGGAAGAAATGAGAGATGCGTGAAAACACGGCGATATAGGGGAAAGTATGAGAGGTGCGCAAAAACACGGCGATACAGGGGAATGCATCAGAGGTGCGAGAAAACACAGCGATATAGGGGAAGTTATGAGAGAAGCAAAAACACAGCGATATAGGGGAGACATGAGAGGTGCACGAAAACAGGGCAATATAGTGAGAGCTATGGGATGTTTATGAAAACAGGGCGATATAGGGGAAGGTATGAGAGCTGCGCGAAAACACAGCAATATAGGGGACTCCATGGGACGTGCGTGAAAACACAGTGATATAGGGGAAGGTATGCGAGCTGCGCGAGAACACGGCAATATAGGGGAAAGTAGGAGATGTGCGCGAAAACTTGGCGTTATAGGGGAATGCATCAGAGGTGTGAGAAAACACAGCGATATAGGGGAAGACATGAGAGGTGCACGAAAACACAGCGATATTGGGGAAGGTATGGGAGGTGCGCGAAAACAGGGCGATATAGGGGAAGTTATGAGAGGTGCGCGAAGGCACAGCGATATAGGGGATGCTATGAGAGGTGCGCGAAAACACCGTGATATAGGGGAAGACATGAGAGGTGCGCAAAAACAGGGCAATATAGTGAAACCTATGGGATGTTGGCGAAACCACGGCGATACAGGGGAATGTATCAGAGGTGCGAGAAAACACAGCGATATAGGTGACGCTATGGGACATGCGCAAATAAACAGTGATATAGGGGAAGGTATGAGAGGTGTGCAAAAATACAGCGATATACGGGAATGCATGAGAGCTGCACGAAAACAGCGATATAGGTGAAGGAATGGGAGGTGCGCGAAAACAGGGCGATATTTGGGAAGGTATGAGAGGTGCGCGAAAGCACAGCGATATAAGGGAAGCTATGGGTGGTGCGCGAATATACAGCGATATAGAGGACGTTATGAGATGTGCATAACAATACGGCGATATAGGGGAAGTAATGAGAGGTGAGGAATAACACAGCGATAAAGGTGAATCTATGGGATTTGCACGAAAAGACAGCGATATACGGGAAGCTATGAGAGGTGCGCAAGGCACAGCGATATAGGGGATGCTATGGGAGGTGCGTGAATACAAAGAGATATAGGGGACGTGATGAGATGTGCATGAAAACGCAGTGATATTAGGGAAGGTATGAGAGGTGCACAAAAACACAGTGATATAGGAGAAGTTATGAGAGGTGTGCGAAAATACAGCGATATAGGGGAAGGTATGAAAGGTGCACGAAAACGCAGTGATATAAGGGAAGGTATAGGAGGTGCACGAAAACAGGGCGATATAGGGAAGGTATGAGAGGTGCTCGAAGGCACAGCGATATAGGGGATGCTATGGGAGGTGCGCAAAAACACAGCGATATAGGAGACGGTATGAGATGTGCATAAAAACATGGCGATATAGGGGGAGGTATGAGAGGTGCGCGTAAACACGGCGATATAGGGGAAAGTTTGAGAGGAGCGCGAAAACTTGGTGTTACAGGGGAATGCATCAGAGGTGCCAGAAAACACAGCGATGTAGTGGAAGACATGAGAGGTGCGCGAGAACAGGGCAATATAGTGGAAGGTATGGAATGTGCGCGAAAACAGATGCGATATAGGGGAAGGTATGAGAGGTGCGCGAAGGCACAGCGATATAGGGGATGCTATGGGAGGTGCTCGAATACACAGCGATACAGGGGACGTAATAGGATGTGCATAAAAACACGGCAATATAGGGGAAGTTATGAGAGGTGCGTGAAAACACAGCGATATAGGGGAAGGTATGGGAGGTGCTCGAAAACAGAGCGATATAGGGAAAGGTATGAGACGTGTGCGAAACTCAGCAATATAGGGGATGGTATGGGAGATGCACGAAAAAGCAGTGATATAGGGGAAGACATGAGAGGTGCGTGAAAACAGAACGATATAGGGGACGCTATTGGACGTGCGCGAAAACACAGTGATATAGGGGAAGATATGAGAGGTGTGCAAGAACACGGCGATATAGGTGAAGAAATGAGAGGTGCGCGAAAACACAGTGATATAGGGGAAGGTATGAGGTGCGCAAAAACACAGCGATGTAGGCGAAGCCATGGGAGGTTCACGGAAAACAGGGCGATATAGGGGAAGGTATGAGCGATGCGCGAATGCACAGTGATATAGGGGATGCTATGGGAGGTGCGTGAATACACAGAGATATAGGAGACGTTATGAGATGTGCATGAAAACACGCCGATATTGGGGAAGCCATGAGAGGTGTGCGAAAATACAGCGATATAGGGGACGGTATGGGAGGTGTGCGAAAACAGGGCAACATAGGGGAAGGTATGAGAGGTGCACGAAGGCACAGCGATATAGGGGATGCTATGGCAGTTGCGCTAATACACAGCGATATATGGGACGTTAAGAGATGTGCATGAAAACGCGGCGATATTGGGGAAGCCATGAGAGGTGCGCAAAAATACGGCGATATAGGAGAAATTATGAGAGGTGCGTGAAAACACAGCGAGATAAGGGAAGGTATGAGAGGTGCACGAATACGCAGCGATATTGGCGAAGGTATGGGAGGTGCGCGAAAACAGGGCGATATAGGGGAAGTTATGAGAGGTACGCGAAGGCACAGCAATATAGGGGATGTTATGAGAGGTGCGCGAAAACACCGTGATATAGGGGAAGACTTGAGAGGTGCGCAAAAACAGGGCAATATAGTGGAACCTATGGGATGTTGGCGAAACCACGGCGATACAGCGGAATGTATCAGAGGTGCGAGAAAACACAGCGATATAGGGGACGCTATGGGACATGCGCAAAAAAACAGTGATATAGGGGAAAGTATGAGAGGTGTGCGAGAACACGGCGATACGGCAAAATGTATCAGATGTGCGAGAAAACACAGCGATATAGGGGAAGTATTAAGACGAGCGAAAACATAGCGATCTAGGTGAAGATATGAGAGGTGCGCGAAAACACGGCGATATGGGGGAACCTATGAGAGGTGAGCAATAACACAGGGATAAAGGTGAATCTATGGGATGTGCATGAAAACACAGCGATATCGGGGAAGTTATGGGAGCTGCGCGAAAACGGCAATATAGGGGAAGGTATGAGAGGTGCACTAAAACACAGCGATACAGGGGAAGGAATGGGAGGTGTGCGAAAACAGGGCGATATAGGGGAATCTATGGGACATGCGCGAAAACACAGTGATATAGGGGAAGGTATGAGAGGTGTGCGAGAATACAGCGATGTAGGGGAAATTATGAGAGGTGCGTGACAACACAGCGATACAGGGGAATGTATCAGAGGTGTGAGAAAACACAGCGATATAATGGAAGTAATGACAGGAGCGAAAACATAGCGATATAGATGAAGACATGAGACTTGCGTGAAAACACAGTGATATAGGGGAAGTTATGAGAGGTGAGCAATAACACAGCGATAAAGATGAAGCTATGGGATGTATGCAAAAAGACAGCGATATAGGGGATGATATGAGAGGTGCGCGAAAACACAGCGACGTGGGCGTAGCTATGAGAGGTGCGCGAAAGCACAGTGATATAAGGGACGAAATGAGATGTGCATAAATACACGGCAATATTGGGGAAGCCATGAGAGATGCACGAAAACACAGCAATATAGGGGAAGGTATGAGAGGTGCACGAAAACACAACGATAATAGGGAAGGTATGGGAGGTGCGCGAAAACTGGACGATATAGGAGAAGGTATGAGATGTGCGCGAAGGCACAGCGATATAGGGGATTCTATGGGAGGTGCGCGAATACACAGCAATGTGGGGGACGTTATGAGATGTGATTGAAAACACGGCGATATAGGGGAAGGTATGAGAGGTGCGCAAAAATACAGCGATATAGGAGAAGTTATGAGAGGTGCGTGAAAACACAGCGATATAAGGGGAGGTATGAGAGGTACACGAAAACACAGCGATATAGGCGAAGTAATGATAGGAGCAAAAACATAGCGATATAGGTGAAGATATGCGAGGTGTGCGAAAACACGGCGAAATATGGTAAGCTATGAGAGGTGAGCAATAACACAGCGATCAAGGTGAAGCTATGGGATGTGTGCGAAAACAGCGATGTAGGCGAAGCTATGGGAGGTGCGCGAAAGCACAGTGATATAGGGGAAGGTATGAGATGTGCGCAAAAATACTTCGATATAGGGGAAGGTATGAGAGCTGCGTGAAAACACAGCGATATAGGGGAAGTTATGAGAGGTGCGTGAAAACCCAGCGATATTGGGGACGTTATGAGATGTGCATGAAAACACGGTGATATTGGGGAAGGTATGAGAGGTGTGCAAAAACACAGCGATATACGGGAATGCATGAGAGGAGTGCGAAAACAGGACGATACAGGGGAAGTTAAGAGAGGTGTGTGAAAACACAGCGATTTAGGGGAAGGTATGAGAGGAGTTCGAAAACACAGCGATATCGGGAAAGTATGAGAGGTGAGCAAAAACATGGTGATACAGGGGAAGCTATGGGAGGTGCGTGAATGCACAGTGATATAGGGGAAGACAGGAGAGGTGCGCGAAAACACGGCGATATAGGGGAATCTATGAGAGGTGAGCAAAAACACGGCGATACAGGGGAAGCTATGAGAGGTGAGCAATAACACAGCGATAAAGGTGAATCTATGCGATGTGCGCGAAAAGACAGCGATATAGGGAAAGGTATGAGAGGTGCGCAAGGCACAGCGATATAGGGGATGCTATGGGAGGTGCGTGAATACACAGCGTTATAGGGGACGTGATCAGATGTGCATGAAAACATAGCGATATTAGGGAAGGTATGAGAGGTGCACAAAAGCACAGCGATATAGGAGATGTTATGAGAGTTGTGTGAAAAGACAGCGATATAGGGGAAGGTATGAGAGGTGCACGAAAACAGTGATATAGGGGAATGTATGAGAGGTGTGCGAGAACGTGGCGATATAGGGGAAATTGTAAGAGGTGCGCAAAAGCATGGCAATACAGGAGAATGTATCAGAGGTGCAAGAAAACACAGCGATATAGGGGAAGTAATGATAGGAACAAAAACATAGCGATATAGGTGAAGACATGCGAGCTGCGCGAAAACACGGCGATATAGGGTAAGCTATGAGAGGTGAGCAATAACACAGCGATCAAGTTGAAGCTATAGGATGTGCGCGAAAACAGCGATGTAGGTGAAGCTATGGGAGGTGCGCGAAAACACAGCGATATAAGGGAATGTATGAGAGGTGTGCAAAACACAGCGATATAGGAGAAGTTAAGAGAGGTGCGTGAAAACACAGCAATATAGGGGAAGGTAGGAGAGGAGCACGAAAACACAGCGATATCGGGGAAGGTATGGGAGGTGCGCGAAAACAGGGCGATATACGGGAATGCATGAGAGGTGCGCGAAGGCACAGTGATATAGGGGATTCTATGGGTGGTGCGCAAATACACAGCGATATAGGGGATGTTATGAGATGTGCATGAAAACACATCAATATAAGGGAAGATATGAGACATGCGCAAAAATACATAGATAAAGGGGAAGGTATGAGAGGTGCGTGAAAGCAGCGATGTAGGCGAAGCTATGGGAGATGCGCGAAAGCACAGCGATATAGGGGAAGGTATGAGATGTGCATCAATACACGGCGATAGTCGGGAAGCCATGAGAGGTGTGCGAAAACACAGCGATATAGGGGAAGATATGAGAGGAGTGCGAAAACAGGGCGATATAGGGGAGGTTATGAGAGGTGCGTGAAAACCCAGCGACATTGGGGACGTTATGAGATGTGCATGAAACCACGGTGATATTGGGGAAGATATGAGAGGTGTGCAAAAGCACAGCGGTATATGGGAATGCATGAGAGGTGCGCGAAGGCCCAGTGATATAGGGGATGGTATGGGAGGTGCGCGAATACATAGTGATATAGGGGAAGGTATGAGATGTGCGCAAAAATACATCGATATAGTGGAAGGTATGAGAGGAGCATGAAAACAGCGATGTAGGCGAAGTTATGCGAGGTGCGCGAAAACACAGCGATATAAGGGAAGGTATGAGATGTGCATGAATGCACAGCGATAGTCGGGAAGCCATGAGAGGTGTGAGAAAACACAGCGATATAGGGGAAGGTATGAGAGCAGCGTGAAAACACATTGATATAGGGGAAGGTATGAGAGGAGTGCGAAAACAGGGCGATATAGAGGAAGTTATGAAAGGTGCGTGAAAACCTATCGATATAGGGGACGTTATGAGATCTGCATGAAAACACGGCGATATAGGGGAAGGTATGAGAGGTGCGCGAAGGCACAGCGACATAGGAGAAGGTATGAGAGGTGCACGAAAATAGCGATATAGGTGAAGGAATGGGAGGTGCGCGAAAACAGGGCGATATTTGGGAAGGTATGAGAGGTGCGTGAAGGCACTGTGACATAAGGGATGCTATGGGGAGGTGTCGCGAATACACAGCGATATAGAGGACGTTATGAGATGTGCATAACAACACGGCGATATAGGGTAAGTTATGAGAGGTGCGCAAAAACACGGCGATATAGGGGAAACTATGAGAGGTGAGCAATAACACAGTGATAAAGGTGAATCTATGGGATGTGCGCGAAAAGACAGCTGTATAGGGGAAGGTATGAGAGGTGCGCAAGGCACAGCGATATAGGGGGAGGTATGAGAGGTGCATGAAAACACAACGATATAGGGGACGTGATGAGATGTGCATGAAAACGCACTGATATTAGGGAAGTTATGAGAGGTGCACAAAAACACAGCGATATAGGAGAAGTTATGAGAGGTGTGTGAAAACTCAGCGATATAGGGGGAGGTATGAGAGGTGCATGAAAACACTGCGATATAGGGGAAGATATGGAAGGTGCGCGTAAACGGGGCGATATAGGGGAATGTATGAGAGGTGCGCGAAGGCACAGCATTATAAGGGATGCTATGGGATGTGCGCGAATACACAGCAATATAGGGGACGTTATGAGATGTGCATAAAAACACGGCAATATAGGGGAAGTTATGAGAGGTGCGCAAAATTACAGCAATACAGGGGAAGTTATGAGAGGTGCCTGAAAACACAGCGATATAAGGGGAGTATGAGAGGTACACGAAAACACAGCGATATAGGGGAAGGTATGGGAGGTGCTCGAAAACAGAGCGATATAGGGAAAGGTATGAGACGTGTGCGAAACACAGCAATATAGGGGATGGTATGGGAGATGCACGAAAATACAGTGATATAGGGGAAGACATGAGAGGTGCGTGAAAACAGAGTGATATAGGGGACGCTTTTGTACGTGCGCGAAAACACAGTGGTATAGGGGAAGATATGAGAGGTGTGCGAGAACACGGCGATATAGGTGAAATTATGAGAGGTGCGCGAAAACACGTTGATACAGGGAACTGTAACAGAAGTGCAAGAACACAGAGCTATATAGGGGAAGTAATGAGAGGAGCGGAAACATAGTGATATAGGTGAAGAAATGAGAGGTGCGCGAAAACACGGCGATATAGGGGAAGGTATGAGAGGTGCGCAAAAACACAGCGATGTAGGCGAAGCCATGGGAGGTGCACGGGAAACAGGGCGACATAGGGGAAGGTATGAGCAATGCGCGAAGGCACAGCGATATAGAGGATGCTATGGGAGGTGCGTGAATACACACAGATGTAGGACACTTTATGAGATGTGCTTGAAAACACGGCGATATTGGAGAAGCCATGAGAGGTGTGCAAAAATACAGCGATATAGGGGACGGTGTGGGAGCTGTGTGAAAACAGGGCGACATGGGGGAAGGTATGAGAGATGCGCGAAGGCACAGAGATATAGGAGATGCTATGGCAGTTGCGCGAATACACAGCGATATATGGGACGTTAAGGGATGTGCATGAAAACGCGGCGATATTGGGGAAGCCATGAGAGGTACGCAAAAATACGGCGATATAGGAGAAATTATGAGAGGTGCACGAAAACACGGCGATATTGGGGAAGGTATGGGAGGTGCGCGAAAACAGGGCGATATAGGGGAAGTTATGAGAGGTGCGCGAATGCACAGCGATATAGGGGATGCTATGAGAGGTGCGCCAAAACACCGTGATATAGGGGAAGACATGAGAGGTGCGCAAAAAGAGGGCAATATAGTGGAACCTATGGGATGTGCGCGAAACCACGGCGATACAGGGGAATGTATCAGAGGTTCGAGAAAACACAGCGATATAGGGGACGTTAAGAGAGGTGCGTGAAAACACAGCGATATAGGGGAAGGTATGAGAGGTGCACGAAGGCACAGCGATATAGGGGATGCTATGGGAGGTGCAAGAAAACACAGCGATATAGGAGACAGTATGAGATGTGCATAAAAACATGGCGATATAGGGGGAGGTATGAGAGTTGCGCGAAAACTTGGCGTTACAGGGGAATGCATCAGAGGTGCCAGAAAACACAGCTATGTAGTGGAATACATGAGAGGTGTGCGAAAACAGGGCAATATAGTGGAAGCTATGGGATGTGTACGAAAACTGGGCGATATAGGGGAAGCTATGAGAGGTGTGCGAAAACACAGCGATATAGGGGACGCAATGGGACGTGCGCGAAAACACAGTGATATGGGGAAGGTATGAGAGGTGTGCGAGAACACGGTGATATAGGGGAAATTACGAGAGGTGTGCGAAAACACGGCGATACGGCAAAATGTATCAGATGTGCGAGAAAACACAGCGATATAGGGGAAGTATTGAGAGGAGCGAAAACATAGCAATCTAGGTGAAGACATGAGAGGTGCGCGAAAACACGGCGATATAGGGGAACCTATGAGAGGTGAGCAATAACACAGGGATAAAGGTGAATCTATGGGATGTGCGCGAAAAGACAGCGATATAGGGGAATCTATGAGAGGTGCGCAACTCACAGCGATATAGGGGATGCTATGAGAGGTGCGTGAATACACAGCGATATAGAGGACGTGATGAGATGTGCATGAAAACATGGCAATATAGGGGAAGGTATGAAAGGTGCAGGAAAACACAGCGATTTAGGGGAAGGAATCGGAGGTGCGCGAAAACGGCGATATAGGGGAAGGTATGAGAGGTGCACGAAGGCACAGCGATATAGTGGATGCTATGGGAGGTGCGCAAATACACAGCGATATAGGGGAAGACATGAGAGGTGCGTGAAAACAGCGATAAAGGGGACTCTATTGGACGTGCGCGAAAACACAGTGATATAGGGGAAGATATGAGAGGTGTGCGAGAACACGGCAATATAGGTGAAATTATGAGAGGTGCGCGAAAACACGTTGATACAGGGAACTGTATCAGATGTGCAAGAACACAGAGAGATATAGGGGAAGTAATGAGAGGCGCGGAAACACAGCGACATCGGTGAAGACATGAGAGGTGCGTGAAAACACAGCGATATGGGGACGCTATTGGACGTGCGCGAAAACACAGTGATATAGGGGAACATATGAGAGGTGTGCGAGAACACGGCAATATGGGTGAAATTATGAGAGGTGCGCGAAAACAACGATGTAGGCGAAGCTATGGGAGGTGCGCGAAAGCACAGCGATATAGGGGAAGGTATGAGATGTGCATCAATACACGGTGATAGTCGGGAAGCCATGAGAGGTGTGTGAAAACACAGCGATATAGGGGAAGATATGAGAGGAGCACGAAAACAGGGCGATATAGTGGAGGTTATGAGAGGTGCGTGAAAACCCAGCGAAAATGGGGACGTTATGAGATGTGCATGAAACCACGGTTATATTGGGGAAGGTATGAGAGGTGTGCAAAAACACACCGGTATACGGGAATGCATGAGAGGTGCGCGAAGGCACAGTGATGTAGGGGGTGGTATGGGAGGTGCGCGAATACATAGCGATATAGGGGAAGGTAGGAGATGTGCGCAAAAATAGATCGATATAGGGGAATGTATGAGAGGTGCACGAAAACAGCGATGTAGGCGAAGCTATGGGAGGTGCGCGAAAACACAGCAATATAGGGGAAGGTATGAGAGCTGCGTGAAAACGCAGTGATATTGGGGAAGGTATGAGAGGAGCCCGAAAACACAGCGATATATGGGAATGCATGAGAGGTGTGCGAAGGCACAGTGATATAGGGGATGGTATGGGAGTTGCGCGAATACACAGCGATATAGGGGACGTTATGAGATGTGCGCAAAAATACATCGATATGGGGAAGTTATGAGAGGTGCGCGAGAACACAGCGATATAGGGAAAGCTATGAGATGTGCATGAATTCACGGCGATAGTCGGTAAGCCATGAGAGGTGTGCGAAAACACAGCGATATAGGGGAAGGTATGAGAGCAGCGAGAAAACACATTGATATAGGGGAAGGTATGAGAGGAGTGCGAAAACAGGGCGATATAGGGGAAGTTATCAGAGGTGCATGAAAACATGGCGATATAGGGGAAGGTATGAGAGGTGCGCGAAGGCACAGCGATATAGGAGAAGGTATGAGAGGTGCACGAAAACAGCGATATAGGTGAAGGAATGGGAGGTGCGCGAAAACAGGGCGATATTTGGGAAGGTATGAGAGGTGCGCGAAAGCACAGCGATATAGGGGATGCTATGGGAGGTGCGCGAATGCACAGCGATATAGAGGATGTTATGAGATCTGCATAACAACACGGCGATATAGGGGAAGCTATGAGAGGTGAGCAATAACAGAGCGATAAAGGTGAATCTATGGGATGTGCGCGAAAAGACCGCTATATAGGGGAACGTATGAGAGGTGCGCAAGGCACAGCGATATAGGGGGATGTATGAGAGGTGCACAAAAACACAGCGATATGGGGACGTGATGAGATGTGCATTAAAACGCAGTGATATTAGGGAAGATATGAGAGGTGCACAAAAACACAGCGATATAGGAGAAGTTATGAAAGGTGTGTGAAAACACAGCGATATATGGGAAGGTATGGAAGGTGCACGAAAACGGGGCGATATAGGGGAAGGTATGAGAGGTGCGCGAAGGCACAGCATTATAAGGGATGCTATGGGATATGCGCGAATACACAGCGATATAAGGGACGTTATGAGATGTGCATGAAAACACGGCAATATAGGGGAAGGTATAAGAGCTGCGCAAAAATACAGTGATATAGGAGAAGTTATGAGAGGTGCGTGAAAACACAGCGATATAAGGGAAGGTATGAGAGGTGCACGAAAACACAGCGATATTGGGGAAGGTATGGGAGGTGCACGAAAACAGGGCGATATAGGGGAAGTTATGAGAAGTGCTCGAAGGCACAGCGATATAAGGGATGCTATGAGAGGTGCGCGAAAACACTGTGATATAGTGGAAGACATGAGAGGTGCGCAAAAACAGGGCAATATAGTGGAACCTATGGGATGTGCGCGAAACCACGGCGATACAGGGGAATGTATCAGAGTTGCGAGAAAACACAGCGATATAGGGGACGCTATGGCACATGCGCAAAAAAGCAGTGGCATAGGGGAAGGTATGAGAGGTGTGCGAGAACACGGCGATATAGGGGAAATTGTAAGAGGTGCGCGAAAACATGCAATACAGGAGAATGTATCAAAGGTGCGAGAAAACACAGCGATATAGGGAAGTAATGATAGGAGCGAAAACATAGCGATATAGGTGAAGACATGCGAGGTGCGCGAAAACACGGCGATATAGGGTAAGCTATGAGAGGTGATCAATACCACATCGATCAAGGGGAAGCTATGGGATGTGTGCAAAAACAGCGATGTAGGCGAAGCTATGGGAGTTGCGCGAAAACACAGCGATATAGGGGAAGTTATGAGATGTGCATGAATACACGGTGATAGTCGGGTAACCATGAGATGTGCATGAAAACACGGTGATATTGGGGAAGGTATGAGAGGTGTGCAAAAACACAGCGATATACGGGAATGCATGAGAGGAGTGCGAAAACAGGATGATATAGGGGAAGCTATGAACGGTGAGCAATAACACAGCGATAAAGGGGACATTATGAGATCTGCGCAAAAATACATTGTTATAGGGGAAGGTATGAGAGGTGCACGAAAACAGCGATGCAGGCGAAGCTATGGGAGGTGCGCGAAAACACAGCGATATAGGGGAAGGTATGAGATGTGCGTGAAAACACGGCGATAGTCGGGAAGCCATGAGAGGTGTGCGAAAACACAGCGATACAGGGGAAAGTATGAGAGCTGCGTGAAAACACAGTGAAATTGGGGAAGTTATGAGAGGAGCGCGAAAACACAGCGATATACGGGAATGCATGAGAGGTGCGCGAAGGCCCAGTGACATAGGGGATGATATGGGAGGTGCGCGAATACACAGCGATATAGGGGACGTTATGAGATGTGCGCAAAAATACATCGATATAGGGGAAGGTATGAGAGGTGCGAGAAAACACAGCGATATAGGGAAAGCTATGAAATGTGCATGAATACACGGTGATAGTCGGGAAGCCATGAGAGGTGTGCGAAAACACAGCGATATAGGGGAAGGTATGAGAGCAGCGTGAAAACACATTGATATAGGGGAAGGTATGAGAGGAGTGCGAAAACAGGGCGATATAGGGGAAGTTATGAGAGGTGCGTGAAAACCTAGCGATATAGGGGACGTTATGAGATGTGCATGAAAACACGGCAATATAGGGGAAGGTATGAGAGGTGCGCGAAGGCACAGCGATATAAGGGATGCTATGGGAGGTGCGTGAATACACAACGATATAGAGGACGTCATGAGATGTGCATAATAACACGGCGATACAGGGTAAGTTATGAGAGGTGCGCAAAAACAGGGCAATATAGTGGAACCTATGGGATGTGCGCGAAACCACGGTGATACAGGGGAATGTATCAGAGGTGCGAGAAAACACAGCGATATAGGGGACGCTATGGGACATGCGCAAAAAAGCAGTGATATAGGGGAAGGCATGAGAGGTGTGCAAGAACACGGTGATATAGGGGAAATTGTAAGAGGTGCGCGAAAACATACAATACAGGAGAATGTATCAGAGGTGCGAGAAAACACAGCGATATAGGGGAGGTAATGATAGGAGCGAAAACATAGCGATATAGGTGAAGACATGTGAGGTGCGCGAAAACACGGCGATATAGGGTAAGCTATGAGAGGTGATCAATAACACATCGATCAAGCGGAAGGTATGGGATGTGCGCAAAAACAGCGATGTAGGCGAAGCTATGGGAGGTGTGCGAAAACACAGCGATATAGGGGAAGTTATGAGATGTGCATAAAAACACAGCGATATGGGGGAAGTTATGAGAGGTGCGCAAAAATGCAGCGATATAGCAGAAGTTATGAGAGGTGCGTGAAAACACAGCGATACAGGGGAAGGTATGAGAGGTGCGCGAAAACACAGCGATATAGGGGACGCTATGGGAGGTGCGCGAAAACACAGCGATAAAGGGGACAGTACGAGATGTGCATGAATACACGGCAATATTGGGGAAGCCATGAGAGGTGCATGAAAACACAGCGATATAGGGGAAGGTATGAGAGGTGTGCAAAAACACAGCGATATCGGGGAAGTTATGGGAAGTGAGCGAAAACAGGGCGATATAGGGGAAGGTATGAGAGGTACGCGAAGGCACAGTGATATAGGGGGCTATGGGAGGTGCACGAATACACAGCTATATAGGGGACGTTATGAGATGTGCATGAAAACACGGCAATATGGGGGAAGGTATGAGAGGTGCGCAAAAATACAGCATTATAGCAGAATTTATGAGAGGTGCGTGAAAACACAGTAATATAGGGCAAGTTATGAGAAGTGCACGAAAACACAGCGATATAGGGGACGTGATGAGATGTGCATGAAAACGCACTGATATTAGGGAAGCCATGAGAGGTGCATGAAAACACAGCGATATAGGGGACGCTATGGGACATGCGCAAAAAAGCAGTGATATAGGGGAAGGCATGAGAGGTGTGCGAGAACACGGTGATATAGGGGAAATTGTAAGAGGTGCGCGAAAACATGCAATACAGGAGAATGTATCAGAGGTGCGAGAAAACACAGCGATATAGGGGAGGTAATGATAGGAGCGAAAACATAGCGATATAGGTGAAGACATGCGAGGTGCGCGAAAACACGGTGATATAGGGTAAGCTATGAGAGGTGATCAATAACACATCGATCAAGCGGAAGGTATGGGATGTGCGCAAAAACAGCGATGCAGGCGAAGCTATGGGAGGTGCGCGAAAACACAGCGATATAGGGGAAGTTATGAGATGTGCATAAAAACACAGCGATATGGGGGAAGTTATGAGAGGTGCGCAAAAATGCAGCGATATAGCAGAAGTTATGAGAGGTGCGTGAAAACACAGCGATACAGGGGAAGGTATGAGAGGTGCGCGAAAACACAGCGATATAGGGGACGCTATGGGAGGTGCGCGAAAACACAGCGATAAAGGGGACAGTACGAGATGTGCATGAATACACGGCAATATTGGGGAAGCCATGAGAGGTGCATGAAAACACAGCGATATAGGGGAAGGTATGAGAGGTGTGCAAAAACACAGCGATATCGGGGAAGTTATGGGAAGTGAGCGAAAACAGGGCGATATAGGGGAAGGTATGAGAGGTACGCGAAGGCACAGTGATATAGGGGGCTATGGGAGGTGCACGAATACACAGCTATCTAGGGGACGTTATGAGATGTGCATGAAAACACGGCAATATGGGGGAAGGTATGAGAGGTGCGCAAAAATACAGCATTATAGCAGAATTTATGAGAGGTGCGTGAAAACACAGTAATATAGGGTAAGGTATGAGAAGTGCACGAAAACACAGCGATATAGGGGACGTGTTGAGATGTGCATGAAAACGCACTGATATTAGGGAAGCCATGAGAGGTGCATGAAAACACAGCGATATAGGGGAAGTTATGAGAGGTGCGCAAAAACAGTGCGATATAGGGGAAGGTATGAGTGGTGCCCGAAAACACAGCGATATAGGGGAGCCTATGGGACGTGCGCGCAAACACGGCAATGTAGGGGAACTTATGAGAAGTGCACGAAAACACGGCGATATGGGAGAATGTTGCAGAGGTGTGAGAAAACACAGCGATATAGGGGAAGTAATGAGAGGAGCGAAAACATAGCGATCTAGGTGAAGACATGAGAGGTGCGCGAAAGCACGGCGATATAGGGGAAGCTATGAGAGGTGAGCAAAAACACGGCGATATAGGGGAAGCTGTGAGAGGTGTGCAATAACACAGCGATAAATTTGAATCTATGGGATGTGCGCGAAAAGACAGCGATATAGGGCAAGGTATGAGAAGTGCGCAAGGCACAGCAATATAGGGGATGCTATGGTAGGTGCGTGAATACACAGCGATATAGGGGACGTTATGAGATGTGCATTAAAATGCAGAGATATTAAGGAAGAAATAAGAGGTGCAGAAAACAAGGGCGATATAGGAGAAGTCATGAGAGGTGTGTGAAAACCCAACGATATAGGGGAATGTATGAGAGATGCACGAAAACACAGCGATATAGGGGAAGGTCTGGGAGGTGCGCGAAAACACAGCGATATAGGGGATGCTATGGGATGTGTGTGAAAACACAGTGATATAGGAGACGGTATGAGATGTGCATGAAAGCACAACGATATAGGGGAAGATATGAGAGGTACAGGAAGGCACAGCGATATAACGGATGGTATGGGATGTGCGCGAAAACACAGCGATATAGGGGACGCTATGGGAGGTGCACGAAAACATGGCGATACAGGGGAATGTATCAGAGGTGCGAGAAAACACAGCGAGATAGGGGAAGTAATGAGAGGAGCGAAAACATAGCGATCTAGGTGAAGACATGAGAGGTGCGCGAAAACACAGCGATATAGGGGAAGCTATGAAAGGTGAGCAAAAACACGGCGATATAGGGGAAGCTCTCGAGGTGTGCAATAACACAGTGATAAAGTTGAATCTATGGGATGTGTGCGAAAAGACACCGATATAGGGGAAGGTATGGGAGGTGCGCAAGGCACAGCGATATAGGGGATGCTATGGGAGGTGCGTGAATACACAGCGATATAGGGGACGTTATGAGATGTGCAGGAAGAAGCAGCGATATTAGGGAAGATATAAGAGGTGCACAAAAACACAGCGATATAGGAGAAGTTATGAGAGGTGCGTGAAAACACAGCGATATAGAGGGAGGTATGAGAGGTGCACGAAAACACAGCGATACAGGGGAAGGTATGGGAGGTGCTCGAAAACAGGGCGATATAGGGGACAGTATGAGATTTGTATGAAAACATGGCGATATAGGGGAAGCTATGAGAGGTGCGCGAAAACACGACACTATAGGGGACGGCATGAGAGGTGCGCAAGGCACAGCGATATAGGGGATGCTATGGGAGGTGCGTGAATACACAGCGATATACGGGACGTTATGAGATGTGCATGAAAACGCAGCGATATTAGGGAAGGTATGAGAGGTTCACAAAAGCAAGGTGACATAGGAGAATGAATGGGAAGTGTGCGAAAACAGGGCGATATAGGCGAAGGTATGAGAAATGCACGAAGGCACAGCAATATGTGGGAGGCTGTGGGAGGTGCGCGACTACACAGTGATATAGGGGACGTTATGAGATGTGCATAAAAACACAGCGATATGGGGAAGTTATGAGAGGTGCGCAAAAATACAGCAATATTGGAGAAGTTATGAGAGGTGCGTGAAAACACAGTGATATAGGGGAAGGTATGAGAGGTGTGCGAAAACAGGGCGATATATGGGAAGGTATGAGAGGTGCGCGAAGGCACAGTGATATAGGGGATGCTACGGGAGGTGCGCGAATGCACAGCGATATAGTGGACGTTATGAGATGTGCATGAAAACACAGCGATATAGGGGAAGATATGAGAGGTACACGAAAACGCGGTGATATGGGAGAATGTATCAGAGGTGTGAGAAAACACAGCGATATAGGGGAAGTAATGAGAGGAGCGAAAACATAGCGATCTAGGTGAAGACATGAGAGGTGCGCGAAAACACGGCGATATAGGGGAAGCTATGAGAGGTGAGCAAAAACACGGCGATATAGGGGAAGCTGTGAGAGGTGTGCAATAACACAGCGATAAAGTTGAATCTACGGGATGTACGCGAAAAGACAGCGATATAGGGCAAGGTATGAGAAGTGCGCAAGGCACAGCAATATAGGGGATGCTATGGAGGTGCGTGAATACACAGCGATACAGAGGACGTTACGAGATGTGCATTAAAATGCAGCGATATTAAGGAAGAAATAAGAGGTGCAGAAAACAAGGGCGATATAGGAGAAGTTATGAGAGGTGTGTGAAAACACAACGATATAGGGGAATGTATGAGAGATGCGCGAAAACACAGCGATATAGGGGATGCTATGGGATGTTCGTGAAAACACAGTGATATAGGAGACGGTATGAGATGTGCATGAAAACACAACGATATAGGGGAAGATATGAGAGGTACAGGAAGGCACAGCGACATAGGGGAAGGTATGAGAGGTGTGCAAAAACACAGCGATATCGGGGAAGTTTTGGGAAGTGAGCAAAAACAAGGCGATATTGGGGAAGGTATGAGAGCTGCGTGAAAACACAGTGATATAGGGGAAGGTATGAGAGGAGTGCAAAAACAGGGCGATATAGGGGAAGTTATGAGAGGTGCGTGAAAACCCAGCGACATTGCGGACGTTATGAGATGTGCATGAAAACACGGTGATATTGGGGAAGGTATGAGAGGTGTGCAAAAACACAGCAATATACGGGAATGCATGAGAGGAGTGCGAAAACAGGGCGATATAGGGGAAGCTATGAGAGGTGAGCAATAACACAGCGATAAAGGGGATATTATGAGATCTGCGCAAAAATACATCGATATGGGGAAGGTATGAGAGGTGCACGAAAACAGCGATGTAGGCGAAGCTATGGGAGGTGCGCGAAAACACAGCGATATAGGGGAAGCTATGAGATGTGCATGAATACACAGCGATAGTCGGGAAGCCATGAGAGGTGTGCGAAAACACAGCGATATAGGGGAAGGTATGAGAGCTGCGTGAAAACACAGTGATATAGGAGAACGTATGAGAGGAGCGCGAAAACTGGGCGATATAGGGGAAATTATGAGAAGTGTATGAAAACCTAGCGATATAGGGGATGTTATGAGATGTGCATGAAAACACGGCGATATAGGAGAAGGTATGAGAGGTGCACGAAGGAACAGCGATTTAGGGGAAGGTATGAGAGGTGCACGAAAACAGCGATATAGGTGAAGGAATGGGAGGTGCGCGAAAACAGGGCGATATTTGGGAAGGTATGAGAGGTGCGCGAAGGCAAAGCGATATAAGGGATGCTATGGGAGTTGCGCGAATACACAGCGATATAGAGGACGTTATGAGATGTGCATAACAACATGGCGATATAGGGTAAGTTATGAGAGGTGTGCAAAAACACGGCGATATAGGGGAAGCTATGAGAGGTGAGCAATAACACAGCGATAAAGGTGAATCTGTGGGATGTGCACGAAGAAACAGCTATATAGGGGAAGGTATGAGAGGTGCGCAAGGCACAGCGATATATGGGGAGGTACGAGAGGTGCACGAAAACACAGCAATATAGGGGAAGGTATGGAAGGTATTCGAAAACAGGGCGATATGGGGAAGATATGAGAGGTATGCGAAGGCACAGCAATATAGGGGATGCTATGGGAGCTGCGCGAAAACACAGTGATATAGGGGAAGACATGAGAGGTGCGTGAATACAGGGCAATATAATGGAAGCTATGAGAGGTGAGCAAAAACCCGGCGATTTAGGGGAAACTATTAGAGGTGAGGAATAACAAAGCGATAAAGGTGAATCTATGGGATGTGCGCGAAAAGACAGCGATATAGGGGACGGTATGAGAGGTGCATGAATACACGGCGATATAGGGGAAGCTATGAGAGGTGCGCGAAAACACGGCAATATAGGGGACGGTATGAGAGGTGCGCAAGGCACAGCGATATAGGGGATGCTATGGGAGGTGCGTGAATACACAGCGATATACGGGACGTTATGAGATGTGCATGAAAACGCAGCGATATTAGGGAAGGTATGAGAGGTTCACAAAAGCAAGGCGACATAGGAGAATGAATGGGAAGTGTGTGAAAACAGGGCGATATAGGTGAAGGTATGAGAAGTGCGCGAAGGCACAGCAATATGTGGGAGGCTATGGGAGGTGCGCGACTACACAGTGATATAGGGGACGTTATGAGATGTGCATAAAAACACAGCGATATAGGGGAAGTTATGAGAGTTGCGCAAAAATGCAGCAATATAGGAGAAGTTATGAGAGGTGCGAGAAAACACAGAGATATAGGGGAAGGCATGAGAGGTACGCGAAGGCACAGTTATATAGGGGTGCTATGGGAGGTGCACGAATACACAGCGATATAGGGGACGTTATGAGATGTGCATGAAAACACGGCAATATAGGGGAAGATATGAGAGGTGCCCGAAAACACAGCGTTATAGGGGACGCTATGGGACGTGCGCGAAAACATGGCGATATAGGGGAAATTATGAGAGGTGCGCGAAAACACGGCGATACGGGGGAATGTATCAGAGGTGCGCGAAAACACAGCGATATAGGGGATGCTATGGGAGGTGCGTGAATACACAGCGATATAGGGGACGTTATGAGATGTGCAGGAAGAAGCAGCGATATTAGGGAAGATATAAGAGGTGCACAAAAACACAGCGATATAGGAGAAGTTATGAGAGCTGCGTGAAAACACAGCGATATAGAGGGAGGTATGAGAGGTGCACGAAAACACAGCGATACAGGGGAAGGTATGGGAGGTGCTCGAAAACAGGGCGATATAGGGGACAGTATGAGATTTGTATGAAAACATGGCGATATAGGGGAAGCTATGAGAGGTGCGCGAAAACACGACACTATAGGGGACGGCATGAGAGGTGCGCAAGGCACAGCGATATAGGGGATGCTATGGGAGGTGCGTGAATACACAGCGATATACGGGACGTTATGAGATGTGCATGAAAACGCAGCGATATTAGGGAAGGTATGAGAGGTTCACAAAAGCAAGGTGACATAGGAGAATGAATGGGAAGTGTGCGAAAACAGGGCGATATAGGCGAAGGTATGAGAAATGCGCGAAGGCACAGCAATATGTGGGAGGCTATGGGAGGTGCGCGACTACACAGTGATATAGGGGACGTTATGAGATGTGCATAAAAACACAGCGATATGGGGAAGTTATGAGAGGTGCGCAAAAATGCAGCAATATTGGAGAAGTTATGAGAGGTGCGTGAAAACACAGTGATATAGGGGAAGGTATGAGAGGTGTGCGAAAACAGGGCGATATATGGGAAGGTATGAGAGGTGCGCGAAGGCACAGTGATATAGGGGATGCTACGGGAGGTGCGCGAATGCACAGCGATATAGGGGACGTTATGAGATGTGCATGAAAACACAGCGATATAGGGGAAGATATGAGAGGTACACGAAAACGCGGTGATATGGGAGAATGTATCAGAGGTGTGAGAAAACACAGCGATATAGGGGAAGTAATGAGAGGAGCGAAAACATAGCGATCTAGGTGAAGACATGAGAGGTGCGCGAAAACACGGCGATATAGGGGAAGCTATGAGAGGTGAGCAAAAACACGGCGATATAGGGGAAGCTGTGAGAGGTGTGCAATAACACAGTGATAAAGTTGAATCTACGGGATGTACGCGAAAAGACAGCGATATAGGGCAAGGTATGAGAAGTGCGCAAGGCACAGCAATATAGGGGATGCTATGGAGGTGCGTGAATACACAGCGATACAGAGGACGTTACGAGATGTGCATTAAAATGCAGCGATATTAAGGAAGAAATAAGAGGTGCAGAAAACAAGGGCGATATAGGAGAGTTATGAGAGGTGTGTGAAAACACAACGATATAGGGGAATGTATGAGAGATGCGCGAAAACACAGCGATATAGGGGATGCTATGGGATGTTCGTGAAAACACAGTGATATAGGAGACGGTATGAGATGTGCATGAAAACACAACGATATAGGGGAAGATATGAGAGGTACAGGAAGGCACAGCGACATAGGGGAAGGTATGAGAGGTGTGCAAAAACACAGCGATATCGGGAAGTTTTGGGAAGTGAGCAAAAACAGGGCGATATTGGGGAAGGTATGAGAGCTGCGTGAAAACACAGTGATATAGGGGAAGGTATGAGAGGAGTGCAAAAACAGGGCGATATAGGGGAAGTTATGAGAGGTGCGTGAAAACCCAGCGACATTGCGGACGTTATGAGATGTGCATGAAAACACGGTGATATTGGGGAAGGTATGAGAGGTGTGCAAAAACACAGCAATATACGGGAATGCATGAGAGGAGTGCGAAAACAGGGCGATATAGGGGAAGCTATGAGAGGTGAGCAATAACACAGCGATAAAGGGGATATTATGAGATCTGCGCAAAAATACATCGATATGGGGAAGGTATGAGAGGTGCACGAAAACAGCGATGTAGGCGAAGCTAGGGAGGTGCGCGAAAACACAGCGATATAGGGAAGCTATGAGATGTGGCATGAATACACAGCGATAGTCGGGAAGCCATGAGAGGTGTGCGAAAACACAGCGATATAGGGGAAGGTATGAGAGCTGCGTGAAAACACAGTGATATAGGAGAACGTATGAGAGGAGCGCGAAAAACTGGGCGATATAGGGGAAATTATGAGAAGTGTATGAAAACCTAGCGATATAGGGGATGTTATGAGATGTGGATGAAAACACGGCGATATAGGAGAAGGTATGAGAGGTGCACGAAGGCACAGCGATTTAGGGGAAGGTATGAGAGGTGCACGAAAACAGCGATATAGGTGAAGGAATGGGAGGTGCGCGAAAACAGGGCGATATTTGGGAAGGTATGAGAGGTGCGCGAAGGCAAAAGCGATATAAGGGATGCTATGCGAGTTGCACGAATACACAGCGATATAGAGGACGTTATGAGATGTGCATAACAACATGGCCGATATAGGGTAAGTTATGAGAGGTGTGCAAAAACATGGCGATATAGGGGAAGCTATGAGAGGTGAGCAATAACACAGCGATAAAGGTGAATCTGTGGGATGTGCACGAAGAAACAGCTATATAGGGGAAGGTATGAGAGGTGCGCAAGGCACAGCGATATATGGGGAGGTACGAGAGGTGCACGAAAACACAGCAATATAGGGGAAGGTATGGAAGGTATTCGAAAACAGGGCGATATGGGGAAGATATGAGAGGTATGCGAAGGCACAGCAATATAGGGGATGCTATGGGAGCTGCGCGAAAACACAGTGATATAGGGGAAGACATGAGAGGTGCGTGAATACAGGGCAATATAATGGAAGCTATGAGAGGTGAGCAAAAACCCGGCGATTTAGGGGAAACTATTAGAGGTGAGGAATAACAAAGCGATAAAGGTGAATCTATGGATGTGCGCGAAAAGACAGCGATATAGGGGACGGTATGAGAGGTGCATGAATACACGGCGATATAGGGGAAGCTATGAGAGGTGCGCGAAAACACGGCAATATAGGGGACGGTATGAGAGGTGCGCAAGGCACAGCGATATAGGGGATGCTATGGGAGGTGCGTGAATACACAGCGATATACGGGACGTTATGAGATGTGCATGAAAACGCAGCGATATTAGGGAAGGTATGAGAGGTTCACAAAAGCAAGGCGACATAGGAGAATGAATGGGAAGTGTGTGAAAACAGGGCGATATAGGTGAAGGTATGAGAAGTGCGCGAAGGCACAGCAATATGTGGGAGGCTATGGGAGGTGCGCGACTACACAGTGATATAGGGGACGTTATGAGATGTGCATAAAAACACAGCGATATAGGGAAGTTATGAGAGTTGCGCAAAAATGCAGCAATATAGGAGAAGTTATGAGAGGTGCGAGAAAACACAGAGATATAGGGGAAGGCATGAGAGGTACGCGAAGGCACAGTTATATAGGGGTGCTATGGGAGGTGCACGAATACACAGCGATATAGGGGACATTATGAGATGTGCATGAAAACACGGCAATATAGGGAAGATATGAGAGGTGCCCGAAAACACAGCGTTATAGGGGACGCTATGGGACGTGCGCGAAAACATGGCGATATAGGGGAAATTATGAGAGGTGCGCGAAAACACGGCGATACGGGGGAATGTATCAGAGGTGCGCGAAAACACAGCGATATAGGGGAAGCTATGAAAGGTGAGCAAAAACACGGCGATATAAGGGAAGCTCTGAGAGGTGTGCAATAACACAGTGATAAAGTTGAATCTATGGGATGTGTGCGAAAAGACACCGATATAGGGGAAGGTATGGGAGGTGCGCAAGGCACAGTGATATAGGGGATGCTATGGGAGGTGTGTGAATACACACCGATATAGGGGACGTTATGAGATGTGCAGGAAGAAGCAGCGATATTAGGGAAGATATAAGAGGTGCACAAAAACACAGCGCAATAGGAGAAGTTATGAGAGGTGCGTGAAAACACAGCGATATAGAGGGAGGTATGAGAGGTGCACGAAAACACAGCAATATAGGGGAAATTCTAAGAGTGCGCGAAAACATGGCAATACAGGAGAATGTATCAGAGGTGCGTGAAAACAGTGATAAAGGGGAAGTAATGATAGGAGCAAAAACATAGCGATATAGGTGAAGACATGCGAGGTGCGCAAAAACACGGCGATATAGGGGAAGCTATGAGAGGTGAGCAATAACACAGCGATCAAGGTGAAGCTATGGGTTGTGCGCGAAAACAGCGATGTAGTCGAAGCTATGGGATGTGCACGAAAACCATAGCGATATCGGGGAAGGTATGGGAGGTGCGCGAAAACAGGGCTATATAGCGGAAGGTATGAGAAGTGCGCGAAGGCACAGTGATATAGGGGATGCTACGGGAGGTGCGCGAATGCACAGCGATATAGGGGACGTTATGAGATGTGCATGAAAACACGGCAATATATGGGAAGGTATGAGATGTACGCAAAAGTACAGCGATATAGGGGAAGGTATGGGAGGTGCGCGAAAACAGGACGATATAGGGGACGTTATGAGATGTGCATGAAAACACGGCAATATATGGGAAGGTAAGAGAGGTGCCCGAAAACACAGCATTATAGGGGACGCTATGGGACGTGCGCAAAAACACGGCGATATAGGGGAAATTATGAGAGGTGCGCGAAAACACAGCGAGATAGGGGAAGTAATGAGAGGAACGAAAACATAGCGATCTAGGTGAAGACATGAGAGGTGCGCGAAAACACAGCGATATAGGGGAAGCTATGAAAGGTGAGCAAAAACACGGCGATATAGGGGAAGCTCTGCGAGGTGTGCAATAACACAGTGATAAAGTTGAATCTATGGGATGTGTGCGAAAAGACACCGATATAGGGGAAGTTATGGAGGTGCGCAAGGCACAGCGATATAGGGGATGCTATTGGGAGGTGCGTGAATACACAGCGATATACGGGACGTTATGAGATGTGCAGGAAGAAGCAGCGATATTAGGGAAGATATAAGAGGTGCATAAAAACACAGCGATATAGGGGAAGCTATGAGAGGCGCGAAAACACGACACTATAGGGGACGGCATGAGAGGTGCGCAAGGCACAGCGATATAGGGGATGCTATGGGAGGTGCGTGAATACACAGCGATATACGGGACTTTATGAGATGTGCATGAAAACGCAGCGATATTAGGGAAGGTATGAGAGGTTCACAAAAACACAGCGACATAGGAGAATGAATGGGAAGTGTGCGAAAACAGGGCGATATAGGTGAAGGTATGAGAAGTGCGCAAAGGCACAGCAATATGTGGGAGGCTATGGGAGGTGCGCGACTACACAGTGATATAGGGGATGTTATGAGATGTGCATAAAAACACAGCGATATAGGGGAAGTTATGAGAGTTGCGCAAAAATGCAGCAATATAGGAGAAGTTATGAGAGGTGTGTGAAAACACAGCGATATAAGGGAAGGTATGAGAGGTGTGCGAAAACAGGGCAATATAGGGGAAGGTATGAGAGGTGTGCGAGAACACAGCAATATAGGGGAAATTCTAAGAGTGCGCGAAAACATGGCAATACAGGAGAATGTATCAGAGGTGCGAGAAAACTGCGATATAGGGGAAGTAATGATAGGAGCAAAAACATAGCGATATAGGTTAAGACATGCGAGGTGCGCAAAAACACGGCGATATAGGGGAAGCTATGAGAGGTGAGCAATAACACAGCGATCAAGGTGAAACTATGGGTTGTGCGCGAAAACAGCGATGTAGTCGAAGCTATGGGAGGTGCACGAAAACATAGCGATATCGGGGAAGGTATGGGAGGTGCGCGAAAACAGGGCGATATCGGGGAAGGTATGGGAGGTGCGCGAAAACAGGGCGATATAGGGGAAGGTATGAGAGGTGCTCGAAGGCACAGTGATATAGGGGATGCTACGGGAGGTGCGCGAAAAAACAGCGATATAGGGGACGGTACGAGATTTGCATGAATACACGGCAATATTGGGGAAGCCATGAGAGGTGCTTGAAAACACAGCGACATAGGGGAAGGTATGAGAGGTGTGCAAAAACACAGCGATATCGGGGAAGTTATGGGAAGTGAGCAAAAACAGGGCGATATAGGGGAAGGTATGGGAGCTGCGTGAAAACACAGTGATATAGGGGAAGGTATGAGAGGAGTGCAAAAACAGGGCGATATAGGGGAAGTTATGAGAGGTGCGTGAAAACCCAGCGACATTGGGGACGTTATGAGATGTGCATGAAAACACGGTGATATTGGGGAAGGTATGAGAGGTGTGCAAAAACACAGCGATATACGGAATGCATGAGAGGAGTGCGAAAACAGGGCGATATAGGGGAAGCTATGAGAGGTGAGCAATAACACAGCGATAAAGGGGATATTATGAGATCTGCGCAAAAATACATCGATATGGGGAAGGTATGAGAGGAGCACGAAAACAGCGATGTAGGCGAAGCTATGGGAGGTGCGCAAAAACACAGCGATATAGGGGAAGCTATGAGATGTGCATGAATACACGGCGAGAGTCGGGAAGCCATGAGAGGTGTGCGAAAACACAGCGATATAGGGGAGGGTATGAGAGCTGCGTGAAAACACAGTGATATAGGAGAAGGTATGAGAGGAGCGCGAAAACTGGGCGATATAGGGGAAATTATGAGAAGTGCATGAAAACCTAGTGATATAGGGGATGTTATGAGATGTGCATGAAAACACGGCGATATAGGGGAAGGTATGAGAGGTGCGCGAAGGCACAGCGATTTAGGGGAAGGTATGAGAGGTGCACGAAAACAGCGATATAGGTGAAGGAATGGGAGGTGCGCGAAAACAGGGCGATATTTGGGAAGGTATGAGAGGTGCGCGAAGGCAAAGCGATATAAGGGATTCTATGGGAGGTGCGCGAATACACAGCGATATAGAGGACGTTATGAGATGTGCATAACAACATGGCGATACAGGGTAAGTTATGAGAGGTGTGCAAAAACACGCAATATAGGGGAAGCTATGAGAGGTGAGCAATAACACAGCGATAAAGGTGAATCTGTGGGATGTGCACGAAAAAACAGCTATATAGGGGAATGTATGAGAGCTGCGCAAGGCACAGCGATATAGGGGGGAGGTACGAGAGGTGCACGAAAACACAGCAATATAGGGGAAGGTATGGAAGGTACTCGAAAACAGGGCGATATAGGGGAAGATATGAGAGGTATGCGAAGGCACAGCAATATAGGGGATGCTATGGGAGCTGCGCGAAAACACAGTGATATAGGGGAAGACATGAGAGGTGCGTGAATACAGGGCAATATAGTGGAAGCTATGAGAGGTGAGCAAAAACCCGGTGATTTAGGGGAAACTATTAGAGGTGAGGAATAACAATGCGAAAAAGGTGAATCTATGGGATGTGCGCGAAAGACAGCGATATAGGGGACGGTATGAAAGGTGCATGAATACACGGCGGTATAGGGGAAGCTATGAGAGGTGCCGCGAATTACAGCAATACAGGGGAAGTTATGAGAGGTGCGTGAAACACAGCGATATAAGGGGAGTATGAGAGGTACACGAAAACACAGCGATACAGGGGGAAGGTATGGGAGGTGCTCGAAAACAGAGCGATATAGGGAAAGGTATGAGGACGTGTGCGAAACACAGCATTATAGGGGATGGTATGGGAGATGCACGAAAACACAGTGATATAGGGAAGACATGAGAGGTGCGTGAAAACAGAGTGATATAGGGATGCTTTTGTACGTGCGCGAAAACACCAGTGATATAGGGGAAGATATGAGAGGTGTGCGAGAACACGGCGATATAGGTGAAATATGAGAGGTGCGCGAAAACACGTTGATGCAGGAACTGTAACAGAAGTGCAAGAACAAAGAGCGATATAGGGGAAGTAATGAGAGGAGCGGAAACATAGCGATATAGGTGAAGAAATGAGAGGTGCGCGAAAACACGGCAATATAGGGGAACGTATGAGAGGTGCGCAAAAACACAGCGATGTAGGCGAAGCCATGGGAGGTGCACGGGAAACAGGGCGACATAGGGGAAGGTATGAGCAATGCGCGAAGGCACAGTGATATAGAGGATGCTATGGGAGGTGCGCGGAATACACACAGATGTAGGAGAGGTTATGAGATGTGCTTGAAAACACGGCGATATTGGAGAAGCCATGAGAGGTGTGCAAAAATACAGCGATATAGGGGACGGTATGGGAGCTGTGTGAAAACAGGGCGACATGGGGGAAGGTATGAGAGGTGCGCGAAGGCACAGCGATATAGGGGATGCTATGGCAGTTGCGCGAATACACAGCGATATATGGGACGTTAAGGGATGTGCATGACAACGCGGCGATATTGGGGAAGCCATGAGAGGTACGCAAAAATACGGCGATATAGGAGAAATTATGAGAGGTGCACGAAAACACGGCGATATTGGGGAAGGTATGGGAGGTGCGCGAAAACAGGGCGATATAGGGGAAGTTATGAGAGGTGCGCGAATGCACAGCGATATAGGGGATGCTATGAGAGGTGCGCCAAAACACCGTGATATAGGGAAGACATGAGAGGTGCGCAAAAGAGGGCAATATAGTGGAACCTATGGATGTGCGCGAAACCACGGCGATACAGGGGAATGTATCAGAGGTGCGAGAAAACACAGCGATATAGGGGACGTTAAGAGAGGTGCGTGAAAACACAGCGATATAGGGGAAGGTATGAGAGGTGCACGAAGGCACAGCGATATAGGGGATGCTATGGGAGGTGCAAGAAACACAGCATATAGGAGACGGTATGAGATGTGCATAAAAACATGGCGATATAGGGGGAGGTATGAGAGTTGCGCGAAAACTTGGCGTTACAGGGGAATGCATCAGAGGTGCCAGAAAACACAGCTATGTAGTGGAATACATGAGAGGTGTGCGAAAACAGGGCAATATAGTGGAAGCTATGGGATGTGTACGAAAACTGGGCGATATAGGGAAAGCTATGAGAGGTGTGCGAAAACACAGCGATATAGGGGACGCAATGGGACGTGCGCGAAAACACAGTGATATGGGGAAGGTATGAGAGGTGTGCGAGAACACGGTGATATAGGGGAAATTATGAGAGGTGTGCGAAAACACGGCGATACGGCAAAATGTATCAGATGTGCAAGAAAACACAGCGATATAGGGGAAGTATTGAGAGGAGCGAAAACATAGCGATCTAGGTGAAGACATGAGAGGTGCGCGAAAACACGGCGATATAGGGGAACCTATGAGAGGTGAGCAATAACACAGGTATAAAGGTGAATCTATGGGATGTGCGCGAAAAGACAGCGATAGGGGAATCTATGAGAGGTGCGCAACTCACAGCGATATAGGGGATGCTATGAGAGGTGCGTCAATACACAGCGATTAGGGGACGTGATGAGATGTGCATGAAAACGCAGCGATATTGGGGAAGGTATGAGAGGTGTGCGAAAACACAGCGAAGTAGGGGAAGGTATGAAAGGTGCACGAAAACACAGAGATATATACGGGAAGGAATGGGAGGTGCATGAATACACAGCGATATAGGGGACGTTATGAGATGTGCATGAAAACGCAGCGATATTGGGGAAGGTATGAGAGGTGCACAAAACACAACGATATAGGAGAAGTTATGAGAGGTGAGCAAAAACACGGCGATACAGGGGAAGCTATGAGAGGTGCGCGAAGGCACAGCATTATAAGGGATGCCTATCGGATATGCGCGAATACACAGCGATATAGGGGACGTTATGAGATGTGCATGAAAACACGGCAATATAGGGGAAGGTATAAGAGCTGCGCAAAAATACAGTGATATAGGAGAAGTTATGAGAGGTGCGTGAAAACACAGCGATATAAGGGAAGGTATGAGAGGTGGCGCGGAAAACACCGTGATATAGTGGAAGACATGAGACGTGCGCAAAAACAGGGCAATATAGTGGAACCTGTGGGATGTGCGCGAACCACGGCGATACAGGGGAATGTATCAGAGTTGCGAGAAAACACAGCGATATAGGGGACGCTATGGCACATGCGCAAAAAAGCAGTGGCATAGGGGAAGGTATGAGAGGTGTGCGAGAACACGGCGATATAGGGGAAATTGTAAGAGGTGCGCGAAAACATGCAATACAGGAGAATGTATCAGAGGTGCGAGAAACACAGCGATATAGGGAAGTAATGATAGGAGCGAAAACATAGCGATATAGGTGAAGACATGCGAGGTGCGCGAAAACACGGCGATATAGGGTAAGCTATGAGAGGTGATCAATACCACATCGATCAAGGGGAAGCTAGGGATGTGTGCAAAAACAGCGATGTAGGCGAAGCTATGGGAGTTGCGCGAAAACCAGCGATATAGGGGAAGTTATGAGATGTGCATGAATACACGGTGATAGTCGGGTAACCATGAGATGTGCATGAAAACACGGTGATATTGGGGAAGGTATGAGAGGTGTGCAAAACCAGCGATATACGGGAATGCATGAGAGAGTGCGAAAACAGGATGATATAGGGGAAGCTATGAACGGTGAGCAATAACACAGCGATAAAGGGGACCATTATAAGATCTGCGCAAAAATACATTGTTATAGGGGAAGGTATGAGAGGTGCACGGAAACAGCGATGCAGGCGAAGCTATGGCAGGTGCGCGAAAACACAGCGATATAGGGGAAGGTATGAGATGTGCGTGAAAACACGGCGATAGTCGGGAAGCCATGAGAGGTGTGCGAAAACACAGCGATTAGGGGAAAGTATGAGAGCTGCATGAAAACACCGTGATATTGGGGAAGTTATGAGAGGAGCGCGAAACACAGCGATATACGGGAATGCATGAGAGGTGCGCGAAGGCCCAGTGACATAGGGGATGATATGGGAGGTGCGCGAATACACAGCGATATAGGGGACGTTATGAGATGTGCGCAAAAATACATCGATATAGGGGAAGGTATGAGAGGTGCGAGAAAACACAGCGATATAGGGAAAGCTATGAAATGTGCATGAATACACGGTGATAGTCGGGAAGCCATGAGAGGTGTGCGAAAACACAGCGATATAGGGGAAGGTATGAGAGCAGCATGAAAACACATTGATATAGGGGAAGGTATGAGAGGAGTGCGAAACAGGGCGATATAGGGGAAGTTATGAGAGGTGCGTGAAAACCTAGTGATATAGGGGACGTTATGAGATGTGCATGAAAACACGGCGATATAGGGGAAGGTATGAGAGGTGCGCGAAGGCACAGCGATATAAGGGATGCTATGGGAGGTGCGTGAATACACAACGATATAGAGGACGTCATGAGATGTGCATAATAACACGGCGATATAGGGTAAGTTATGAGAGGTGCGCAAAAACAGGGCAATATAGTGGAACCTATGGGATGTGCTGCGAAACCACGGCGATACAGGGGAATGTATCAGAGGTGCGAGAAAACACAGCGATATAGGGGACGCTATGGGACATGCGCAAAAAAGCAGTGATATAGGGGAAGGCATGAGAGGTGAGCGAGAACACGGTGATATAGGGGAAATTGTAAGAGGTGCGCGAAAACATGCAATACAGGAGAATGTATCAGAGGTGCGAGAAAACACAGCGCTATAGGGGAAATTGTAAGAGGTGCGGGAAAACATGCAATACAGGAGAATGTATCAGATGTGCGAGAAAACACAGCGATATAGGGGAGGTAATGATACGAGCGAAAACATAGCAATATAGGTGAAGACATGCGAGGTGCGCGAAAACACGGCGATATAGGGGACGCTATGGGAGGTGCGCGAAAACACAGCGATAAAGGGGACAGTACGAGATGTGCATGAATACACGGCAATATTGGGGAAGCCATGAGAGGTGCATGAAAACACAGCGATATAGGGGAAGGTATGAGAGGTGTGCAAAAACACAGCGATATCGGGGAAGTTATGGGAAGTGAGCGAAAACAGGGCGATATAGGGGAAGGTATGAGAGGTACGCGAAGGCACAGTGATATAGGGGGCTATGGGAGGTGCACGAATACACAGCTATATAGGGGACGTTATGAGATGTGCATGAAAACACGGCAATATGGGGGAAGGTATGAGAGGTGCGCAGAAATACAGCATTATAGCAGAATTTATGAGAGGTGCGTGAAAACACAGTAATATAGGGCAAGGTATGAGAAGTGCACGAAAACACAGCGATATAGGGGACGTGATGAGATGTGCATGAAAACGCACTGATATTAGGGAAGCCATGAGAGGTGCATGAAAACACAGCGATATAGGGGAAGTTATGAGAGGTGCGCAAAAATGAAGCGATATAGCAGAAGTTATGAGAGGTGCGCAAAAACAGTGCGATATAGGGGAAGGTATGAGTGGTGCCCGAAAACACAGCGATATAGGGGAGGCTATGGGACGTGCGCGCAAACACGGCAATATAAGGGAACTTATGAGAAGTGCACGAAAACACGGCGATACAGGGGAATGTATCAGAGGTGCGAGAAAGCACAGCGATATAGGGGATGTTATGAGATGTGCATGAAAACACAGCGATATAGGGGAAGATAAGAGAGGTACACGAAAACACGGCGATATGGGAGAATGTATCAGAGGTGTGAGAAAACACAGCGATATAGGGGAAGTAATGAGAGGAGCGAAAACATAGCGATCTAGGTGAAGACATGAGAGGTGCGCGAAAGCCCGGCGATATAGGGGAAGCTATGAGAGGTGAGCAAAAACACGGCAATATAGGGGAAGCTGTGAGAGGTGTGCAATAACACAGCGATAAATTTGAATCTATGGGATGTGCGCGAAAAGACAGCGATATAGGGCAAGGTATGAGAAGTGCGCAAGGCACAGCAATATAGGGGATACTATGGTAGGTGCGTGAATACACAGCGATACAGGGGACGTTATGAGATGTGCATTAAAATGCAGAAATATTAAGGAAGAAATAAGAGGTGCAGAAAACAAGGGCGATATTGGAGAAGTCATGAGAGGTGTGTGAAAACACAACGATATAGGGGAATGTATGAGAGATGCACGAAAACACAGCGATATAGGGGAAGGTCTGGGAGGTGCGCGAAAACACAGCGATATAGGGGATGCTATGGGATGTGTGTGAAAACACAGTGATATAGGAGACGGTATGAGATGTGCATGAAAGCACAATGATATAGGGGAAGATATGAGAGGTACAGGAAGGCACAGCGATACAACGGATGGTATGGGATGTGCGCGAAAACACAGCGATATAGGGGACGCTATGGGAGGTGCGCGAAAACACGGCGATACAGGGGAATGTATCAGAGGTGCGAGAAAACACAACGAAATAGGGGAAGTAATGAGAGGAGCGAAAACATAGCGATCTAGGTGAAGGCATGAGAGGTGCGCGAAAACACAGCGATATAGGGGAAGCTATGAAAGGTGAGCAAAAACACGCCGATATAGGGGAAGCTCTCGAGGTGTGCAATAACACAGTGATAAAGTTGAATCTATGGGATGTGTGCGAAAAGACACCGATATAGGGGAAGGTATGGGAGGTGCGCAAGGCACAGCGATATAGGGGATGCTATGGGAGGTGCGTGAATACACAGCGATATAGGGGACGTTATGAGATGTGCAGGAAGAAGCAGCGATATTAGGGAAGATATAAGAGGTGCACAAAAACACAGCGATATAGGAGAAGTTATGAGAGGTGTGTGAAAACACAGCGATATAGAGGGAGGTATGAGAGGTGCACGAAAACACAGCGATACAGGGGAAGGTATGGGAGGTGCTCGCAAACAGGGCGATATAGGGGACGGTATGAGATTTGTATGAAAACATGGCGATATAGGGGAAGCTATGAGAGGTGTGCGAAAACACGACAATATAGGGGACGGTATGAGAGGTTCGCAAGGCACAGCGATATAGGGGATGCTATGGGAGGTGCGTGAACCCACAGCGATATACGGGACGTTATGAGATGTGCATGAAAACGCAGCGATATTAGGGAAGGTATGAGAGGTTCACAAAAACACAGCGACATAGGAGAATGAATGGGAAGTGTGCGAAAACAGGGCGATATAGGCGAAGGTATGAGAAATCCGCGAAGGCACAGCAATATGTGGGAGGCTATGGGAGGTGCGCGACTACACAGTGATATAGGGGACGTTATGAGATGTGCATTAAAATGCAGCGATATTAAGGAAGAAATAAGAGGTGCAGAAAAGAAGGGCGTTATAGGAGAAGTTATGAGAGGTGTGTGAAAACATAACGATATGGGGAATGTATGAGAAGTGCACGAAAACACAGCGATATAGGGGAAGGTCTGGGAGGTGCGCGAAAACACAGCGATATAGGGGAAGGTATGAGAGGTGCACGAAGGCACAGTGATATAGGGGATGCTACGGGAGGTGCGCGAATGCACAGCGATATAGGGGACGTTATGAGATGTGCATGAAAACACGGCAATATAGGGGAAGGTATGAGATGTACGCAAAAGTACAGCGATATAGGAGAAGTTATGAGAGGTGCGTGAAAACACAACGATATAGGGGAAGGTAGGAGAGGTGCACAATAATACAGCGATATAGGGGAAGGTCTGGGAGCTGCGCGAAAACAGGGCGATATAGGGGACGTTATGAGATGTGCATGAAAACACGGCAATGTAGGGGAAGGTAAGAGAGGTGCCCGAAAACACAGCGTTATAGGGCACGCTATGGGACGTGCGTGAAAACACGGCGATATAGGGGAAGCTATGAGAGGTGAGCAATAACACAGCGATCAAAGTGAAGCTATGGGTTGTGCGCGAAAACAGCGATGTAGTCGAAGCTATGGGAGGTGCACGAAAACATAGCGATATCGGGGAAGGTATGGGAGGTGCGCGAAAACAGGGCGATATAGGGGAAGGTATGAGAGGTGCGCGAAGGCACTGTGATATAGGGGGCTATGGGAGGTGCACGAATACACAGCTATATAGGGGACGTTATGAGATGTGCATGAAAACACGGCAGTATGGGGGAAGGTATGAGAGGTGCGCAAAAATACAGCATTAGCAGAATTTATGAGAGGTGCGTGAAAACACAGTAATATAGGGCAAGGTATGAGAAGTGCACGAAAACACAGCAATATAGGGGAAGGAATGGGAGGTGCGCGAAAACAGTGCGATATAGGGGAAGGTATGAGAGGTGCCCAAAAACACAGCGATATAGGGGAGGCTATGGGACGTGCGCGCAAACACGGCAATATAGGGGAACTTTTGAGAAGTGCACAAAAACACGGCGATACAGGGGAATGTATCAGAGGTGCGAGAAGGCACAGCGATATAGGGGACGTTATGAGATGTGTATGAAAACACAGCGATATAGTGGAAGATATGAGAGGTACACGAAAACACGGCGATATGGGAGAATGTATCAGAGGTGTGAGAAAATACAGCGATATAGGGGAAGTAATGAGAGGAGCGAAAACATAGCGATCTAGGTGAAGACATGAGAGGTGCGCGAAAACACAGCGATATAGGGGAAGCTGTGAGAGGTGTGCAATAACAGCGATAAATTTGAATCTATGGGAACTGCGCGAAAAGACAGCGATATAGGGGAAGGTATGAGAAGTGCGCAAGTCACAGCAATATAGGGGATGCTACGGGAGGTGCGCGAATGCACAGCGATATAGGGGACGTTATGAGATGTGCATGAAAACACGGCAATATAGGGGAAGGTATGAGATGTACGCAAAAGTACAGCGATATAGGAGAAGTTATGAGAGGTGCGTGAAAACACAACGATATAGGGGAAGGTAGGAGAGGTGCACAATAATACAGCGATATAGGGGAAGGTATGGGAGGTGTGCGAAAACAGGGCGATATAGGGGACGTTATGAGATTTGCATGAAAACACATCAATATAGGGGAAGGTATGAGATGTGCACAAAAATACAGCGATATAGCAGAAGTTATGAGAGGTGCGTGAAAACACAGCGATACAGGGGAAGGTATGAGAGGTGCGCGAAAACACAGCGATATAGGGGACGCTATGGGAGGTGCGCGAAAACACAGCGATAAAGGGGACAGTAAGAGATGTGCATGAATACACGGCGATATTGGGGAAGCCATGAGAGGTGCATGAAAACACAGCGATATAGGGGAAAGTATGAGAGGTGTGCAAAAACACAGCGATATCGGGGAAGTTATGGGAAGTGAGCGAAAACAGGGCAATATAGGGGAAGGTATGAGAGGTGCGCGAAGGCACAGTGATATAGGGTGCTATGGGAGGTGCACGAATACACAGCTATATGGGGGATGTTATGAGATGTGCATGAAAACACGGCAATATGGGGGAGGCATGAGAGGTGTCGCAAAAATACAGCATTATAGCAGAATTTATGAGAGGTGCGTGAAAACACAGTAATATAGGGCAAGGTATGAGAGGTGCACGAAAACACAGCAATATAGGGGAAGGAATGGGAGGTGCGCGAAAACAGTGCGATATAGGGGAAGGTATGAGAGGTGCCCGAAAACACAGCGATATAGGGGAGGCTATGGGATGTGCGCGCAAACACGGCAATATAGGGGAACTTATGAGAAGTGCACGAAAACACGGCGATACAGGGGAATGTATCAGAGGTGCGAGAAATCACAGCGATATAGGGGACGTTATGAGATGTGCATGAAAACACAGCGATACAGGGGAAGATATGAGAGGTACACGAAAACACGGCGATATGGGAGAATGTATCAGAAGTGTGAGAAAACACAGCGATATAGGGGAAGTAATGAGAGGAGCAAAAACATAGCGATCTAGGTGAAGACATGAGAGGTGCGCGAAAACACGGCGATATAGGGGAAGCTATGAGAGGTGAGCAAAAACACGGCGATATAGGGGAAGCTGTGAGAGGTGTGCAATAACACAGCGATAAAGTTGAATTTATGGGATGTGCGCGAAAAGACAGCGATATAGGGGAAGGTATGAGAAGTGCGCAAGGCACAGCAATATAGGGGATGCTGTGGGAGGTGCGTGAATACACAGCGATGTAGGGGACGTTATGAGATGTGCATTAAAATGCAGAGATATTAAGGAAGAAATAAGAGGTGCAGAATAGAAGGGCGATATAGGAGAAGTTATGAGAGGTGTGTGAAAACATAACGATATAGGGGAATATATGAGAGATGCACGAAAACACAGCGATATAGGGGAAGGTCTGGGTGGTGCGCGAAAACACAGCGATATAGGGGAAGGTATGAGAGGTGCGCGAAGGCACAGTGATATAGGGGATGCTACGGGAGGTGCACGAATGCACAGCGATATAGGTGACGTTATGAGATGTGCATGAAAACACGGCAATATAGGGGAAGGTATGAGATGTACGCAAAAGTACAGCGATATAGGAGAAGATATGAGAGGTGCGTGAAAACACAACGATATAGGGGAAGGTAGGAGAGGTGCACAATAATACAGCGATATAGGGGAAGGTATGGGAGGTGCGCGAAAACAGGGCGATATAGGGGACGTTATGAGATGTGCATGAAAACACGGCAATGTAGGGGAAGGTAAGAGAGGTGCCCGAAAACACAGCGTTATAGGGCACGCTATGGGACGTGCGCGAAAAAACGGCGATATAGGGGAAGCTATGAGAGGTGAGCAATAACACAGCGATTAAGGTGAAGCTATGGGTTGTGCGCGAAAACAACGATGTAGTCGAAGCTATGGGAGGTGCACGAAAACACAGCGATATAGGGGAAGCTATGAAAGGTGAGCAAAAACACGGCGATATAGGGGAAGCTCTGCGAGGTGTGCAATAACACAGTGATAAAGTTGAATCTATGGGATGTGTGCGAAAAGACACCGATATAGGGGAAGGTATGGGCGGTGCGCAAGGCACAGCGATATAGGGGATGCTATGGGAGGTGCGTGAATACACAGCGCTATAGGGGACGTTATGAGATGTGCAGGAAGAAGCAGCGATATTAGGGAAGATATAAGAGGTGCAGAAAACAAGGGCGATATAGGAGAAGTTATGAGAGGTGTGTGAAAACACAACGATATAGGCGAATGTATGAGAGATGCACGAAAACACAGCGATATAGGGGAAGGTCTGGGAGGTGCGCGAAAACACAGCGATATAGGGGATGCTATGGGATGTGTGTGAAAACACAGTGTTATATGAGACGGTATGAGATGTGCATGAAAACATAACGATATAGGGGAAGATATGAGAGGTACAGGAGGGCACAGCGATATAACGGATGGTATGGGATGTTCGCGAAAACACAGCGATATAGGGGACGCTATGGGAGGTGCGCGAAAACACGGCGATACAGGGGAATGTATCAGAGGTGCGAGAAAACACAGCGAGATAGGGGTAGTAATGAGAGAAGCGAAAGCATAGCGATCTAGGTGAAGACATGAGAGGTGCGCGAAAACACAGCGATATAGGGGAAGCTATGAAAGGTGAGCAAAAACACGGCGATATAAGGGAAGCTCTGAGAGGTGTGCAATAACACAGTGATAAAGTTGAATCTATGGGATGTGTGCGAGAAGACACTGATATAGGGGAAGGTATGGGAGGTGCCCAAGGCACAGCGATATAGGGGATGCTATGGGAGGTGCGTGAATACACAGCGATATAGGGGATGTTATGAGATGTGCAGGAAGAAGCAGCGATATTAGGGAAGATATAAGAGGTGCACAAAAACACAGCGATATAGGAGAAGTTATGAGAGGTGCGTGAAAACACAGCGATATAGAGGGAGGTATGAGAGGTGCACGAAAACACAGCGATACAGGGGAAGGTATGGGAGGTGCTCGAAAACAGGGCAATATAGGGGACGGTATGAGAGGTGCGCAAGGCACAGCGATATAGGGGATGCTATGGGAGGTGCGTGAATACACAGCGATATACGGGACGTTATGCGATGTGCATGAAAACGCAGCGATATTAGGGAAGGTATGAGAGGTTCACAAAAACACAGCGACATAGGAGAATGAATGGGAAGTGTGCGAAAACAGGGCGATATAGGCGAAGGTATGAGAAATGCGCGAAGGCACAGCAATATGTGGGAGGCTATGGGAGGTGCGCGACTACACAGTGCTATAGGGGACGTTATGAGATATGCATAAAAACACAGCGATATGGGGGAAGTTATGAGAGGTGCGCAAAAATGCAGCAATATTGGAGAATTTATGAGAGGTGCGTGAAAACACAGTGATATAGGGGAAGGTAAGAGAGGTGTGCGAAAACAGGGCGATATAGGGGAAGGTATGAGAGGTGCGCGAAGGCACAGTGATATAGGGGATGCTACGGGATGTGCGCGAATGCACAGCGATATAGGAGACATTATGAGATGTGCATGAAAACACGGCAATATAGGGGAAGGTGTGAGATGTACGCAAAAGTACAGCGATATAGGAGAAGTTATGAGAGGTGCGTGAAAACACAGCGATATAGGGGAAGGTATGAGAGGTGCACAATAATACAGCGATATACGGGAAGGTATAGGAGGTGCGCGAAAACAGGGCGATATAGGGGACGTTATGAGATTTGCATGAAAACACATCAATATAGGGGAAGGTATGAGATGTGCACAAAAATACAGCGATATAGCAGAAGTTATGAGAGGTGCGTGAAAACACAGCGATACAGGGGAAGGTATGAGAGGTGCGCGAAAACACAGCGATATAGGGGACGCTATGGGAGGTGCGCGAAAACACAGCGATAAAGGGGACAGTACGATATGTGCATGAATACACGGCGATATTGGGGAAGCCATGAGAGGTGCATGAAAACACAGCGATATAGGGGAAGGTATGAGAGGTGTACAAAAACACAGCGATATAGGGGAAGCTATGAGAGGTGCGTGAAAACACGGCAATATAGGGGACGGTATGTGAGGTGCGCAAGGCACAGCGATATAAGGGATGCTATGGGAGGTGCGTGAATACACAGCGATATACGGGACGTTATGAGGTGCATGAAAACGCAGCGATATTAGGGAAGGTATGAGAGGTTCACAAAAGCAAGGCGACATAGGAGAATGAATGGGAAGTGTGCGAAAACAGGGCGATATAGGTGAAGGTATGAGAAGTGCGCGAAGGCACAGCAATATGTGGGAGGCTATGGGAGGTGCGCGACTACACAGTGATATAGGGGACGTTATGAGATGTGCATATAAACACAGCGATATAGGGGAAGTTATGAGAGTTGCGCAAAAATGCAGCAATATAGGAGAAGTTATGAGAGGTGCGTGAAAACACAGCGATATAGGGGAAGGCATGAGAGGTGCGCGAAGGCACAGTTATATAGGGGATCTATGGGAGGTGCACGAATACACAGCGATATAGGGGACGTTATGGGACGTGCGCGAAAACACGGCGATATAGGGGAAATTATGAGAGGTGCGCGAAAACACGGCGATACAGGGGAATGTATCAGAGGTGCGAGAAAACACAGCGAGATAGGGGAAGTAATGAGAGGAGCGAAAACATAGCGATCTAGGTGAAGACATGAGAGGTGCGCAAGGCACAGCGATATAGGGGATGCTATGGGAGGTGCGTGAATACACAGCGATATAGGGGACGTTATGAGATGTGCAGGAAGAAGCAGCGATATTAGGGAAGATATAAGAGGTGCAAAAAAACACAGCGATATAGGAGAAGTTATGAGAGGTGCGTGAAAACACAGCGATATAGGGGAAGGTATGAGAGGTGCGCAACAATACAGCGATATAGGGGAAGGTATGGGAGGTGCGCGAAAACAGGGCGATATAGGGGACGTTATGAGATGTGCATGAAAACACGGCAATATAGGGGAAGGTAAGAGAGGTCCCTGAAAACACAGCATTATAGGGCACGCTATGGTACGTGCGCGAAAACACGGCGATATAGGGGAAATTATGAGAAGTGCAAGAAAACACGGCGATACAGGGGAATGTATCAGAGGTGCGAGAAAGCACAGCGATATAGGGGACGTTATGAGAGGAACACGAAAACACGGCGATATGGGAGAATGTATCAGAGGTGTGAGAAAAGACAGCGATATAGGGGAAGTAATAAGAGGAGCGAAAATATATCGATCTAGGTGAAGACATGAGAGGTGCGCGAAAACACGGCGATATAGGGGAAGCTATGAGAGGTGAGCAAAAACACGGCGATATAGGGCAAGCTGTGAGAGGTGTGCAATAACACAGCGATAAAGTTGAATCTATGGGATGTGCGCGAAAAGACAGCGATATAGGGGAAGGTATGAGAGGTGTGCAAAAACACAGCGATATCGGGGAAGTTATGGGAAGTGAGCAAAAACAGGGCGATATAGGGGAAGGTATGAGAGCTGCGTGAAAACACAGTGATATAGGGGAAGGTATGAGAGGAGTGCAAAAACAGGGTGATATAGGGGAAGTTATGAGAGGTGCGTGAAAACCCAGCGACATTGGGGACGTTATGAGATGTGCATGAAAACACGGTGATATTGGGGATGGTATGAGAGGTGTGCAAAAACACAGCGATATACGGGAATGCATGAGAGGAGTGCGAAAACAGGGCGATATAGGGGAAGCTATGAGAGGTGAGCAATAACACAGCAATAAAGGGGATATTATGAGATCTGCGCAAAAATACATCGATATGGGGAAGGTATGACAGGTGCACGAAAACAGCGATGTAGGCGAAGCTATGGGAGGTGCGCGAAAACACAGCGATATAGGGGAAGCTATGAGATGTGCATGAATACACGGCGATAGTCGGGAAGCCATGACAGGTGTGCGAAAACACAGCGATATAGGGGAAGGTATGAGAGCTGCGTGAAAACACAGTGATATAGGAGAAGGTATGAGAGGAGCGCGAAAACTGGGCGATATAGGGGAAATTATGAGAAGTGCATGAAAACCTAGCGATATAGGGGATGTTATGAGATGTGCATGAAAACACGGCGATATAGGGGAAGGTATGAGAGGTGCGCGAAGTCACAGCGATTTAGGGGAAGGTATGAGAGGTGCACGAAAACAGCGATATAGGTGAAGGAATGGGAGGTGCGCGAAAACAGGGCGATATTTGGGAAGGTATGAGAGGTGCGCGAAGGCAAAGCGATATAAGGGATGCTATGGGAGGTGCGCGAATACACAGCGATATAGAGGACGTTATGAGATGTGCATAAAAACATGGCGATATAGGGTAAGTTATGAGAGGTGTGCAAAAACACGGCGATATAGGGGAAGCTATGAGAGGTGAGCAATAACACAGCGATAAAGGTGAATCTGTGGGATGTGCACGAAAAACAGCTATATAGGGGAAGGTATGAGAGGTGCGCAAGGCACAGCGATATAGGGGGAGGTACGAGAGGTGCACGAAAACACAGCAATATAGGAGAAGGTATGGAAGGTACTCGAAAACAGGGCGATATAGGGGAAGATATGAGAGGTATGCGAAGGCACAGCAATATAGGGGATGCTGTGGGAGCTGCGCGAAAACACAGTGATATAGGGGAAGACATGAGAGGTGCGTGAATACAGGGCAATATAGTGGAAGCTATGAGAGGTGAGCAAAAACCCGGCGATTTAGGGGAAACTATTAGAGGTGAGGAATAACAAAGCGATAAAGATGAATCTATGGGATGTGTGCGAAAAGACAGTGATATAGGGGACGGTATGAGAGGTGCATGAATACACGGCGATATAGGGGAAGCTATGAGAGGTGCGTGAAAACACGGCAATATAGGGGACGGTATGTGAGGTGCGCAAGGCACAGCGATATAAGGGATGCTATGGGAGGTGCGCGAAAACACAACGATAAAGGGGACTGTACGATATGTGCATGAATACACAGCGATATAAGGGATGCTATGGGAGGTGCGTGAATACACAGCGATATACGGGACGTTATGAGGTGCATGAAAACGCAGCGATATTAGGGAAGGTATGAGAGGTTCACAAAAGCAAGGCGACATAGGAGAATGAATGGGAAGTGTGCGAAAACAGGGCGACATAGGTGAAGGTATGAGAAGTGCGCGAAGGCACAGCAATATGTGGGAGGCTATGGGAGGTGCGCGACTACACAGTGATATAGGGGACGTTATGAGATGTGCATAAAAACACAGCGATATAGGGGAAGTTATGAGAGTTGCGCAAAAATGCAGCAATATAGGAGAAGTTATGAGAGGTGCGTGAAAACACAGCGATATAGGGGAAGGCATGAGAGGTGCGCGAAGGCACAGTTATATAGGGGATCTATGGGAGGTGCACGAATACACAGCGATATAGGGGACGTTATGGGACGTGCGCGAAAACACGGCAATATAGGGGAAATTATGAGAGGTGCGCGAAAACACGGCGATACAGGGGAATGTATCAGAGGTGCGAGAAAACACAGCGAGATAGGGGAAGTAATGAGAGGAGCGAAAACATAGCGATCTAGGTGAAGACATGAGAGGTGCGCAAGGCACAGCGATATAGGGGATGCTATGGGAGGTGCGTGAATACACAGCGATATAGGGGACGTTATGAGATGTGCAGGAAGAAGCAGCGATATTAGGGAAGATATAAGAGGTGCAAAAAAACGCAGCGATATAGGAGAAGTTATGAGAGGTGCGTGAAAACACAGCGATATAGGGGAAGGTATGAGAGGTGCGCAACAATACAGCGATATAGGGGAAGGTATGGGAGGTGCGCGAAAACAGGGCGATATAGGGGACGTTATGAGATGTGCATGAAAACACGGCAATATAGGGGAAGGTAAGAGAGGTCCCTGAAAACACAACGTTATAGGGCACGCTATGGTACGTGCGCGAAAACACGGCGATATAGGGGAAATTTAGAGAAGTGCAAGAAAACACGGCGATACAGGGGAATGTATCAGAGGTGCGAGAAAGCACAGCGATATAGGGGACGTTATGAGAGGAACACGAAAACACGGCGATATGGGAGAATGTATCAGAGGTGTGAGAAAAGACAGCGATATAGGGGAAGTAATAAGAGGAGCGAAAACATAGCGATCTAGGTGAAGACATGAGAGGTGCGCGAAAACACAGCGATATAGGGGAAGCTATGAGAGGTGAGCAAAAACACGGCGATATAGGGCAAGCTGTGAGAGGTGTGCAATAACACAGCGATAAAGTTGAATCTATGGGATGTGCGCGAAAAGACAGCGATATAGGGGAAGGTATGAGAAGTGCGCAAGGCACAGCAATATAGGGGATGCTATGGGAGGTGCGTGAATACACAGCGATATAGGGGACGTTATGAGATGTGCATTAAAATGCAGCGATGTTAAGGAAGAAATAAGAGGTGCAGAAAACAAGGACGATATAGGAGAAATTATGAGAGGTGCGAGAAAACACGGCGATACAGGGGAATGTATCAGAGGTGCGAGAAAGCACAGCGATATAGGGGACGTTATGAGTTGTGCATGAAAACACAGCGATATAGGGGAAGATATGAGAGGTACACGAAGGCACAGCGATATAGGGGATGCTATGGGATGTGCGTGAAAACACAGTGATATAGGAGACGGTATGAGATGTGCATGAAAACACAACGATATAGGGGAAGATATGAGAGGTACAGGAAGGCACAGCGATATAACGGATGGTATGGGATGTGCGTGAAAACACAGTGATATAGGAGATGGTATGAGATATGCATGAAAACACGGCGATATGGGAGAATGTATCAGAGGTGCGAGAAAACACAGCGATATCGGGGAAGCTATGAGAGGTGAGCAAAAACACGGCGATGTAGGCGAAGCTGTGAGAGGTGTGCAATAACACAGCGATAAAGTTGAATCTATGGGATGTGCGCGAAAAGACAGCAATATAGGGGAAGGTATGAGAGGTGCGCAAGGCACAGCGATATAGGGGATGCTATGGGAGGTGCGTGAATACACAGCGTTATGGGGACGTTATGAGATGTGCATTAAAACGCAGCGATATTAGGGAAGATATAAGAGGTGCACAAAAACACAGCGATATAGGAGAAGTTATGAGAGGTGTGTGAAAACACAGCGATATAGGGGAAGGTACGAGAGGTGCTCGAAAACACAGCGATATAGGGGAAGGAATGAGAGGTGCGCGAAAACAGGGCGATATAGGGGAAGCATGAGAGTTGCGCGAAGGCACAGCGATATAGGGGAAGATATGAGAGGTGCGTGAAGGCACAGCGATACGGGGGATTCTATGGGAGGTGCGCGAATACACAGCGATATAGGGGACGTTATGAGATGTGCATAAAAACACGGCGATATAGGGGAAGTTATGAGAGGTGTGCAAAAATACAGCAATATAGGAGAAGTTATGAGAGGTGAGTGAAAACACAGCGATATAGGAGGAGGAATGAAAGGTGCACGAAAACACAGCGATATAGGGGAAGGTATGGGAGGTGCTCGAAAACAGGGCGATATAGGGGAAGGTATGAGAGGAGTGCGAAGACACAGCAATATAGGGGATGCTATGGGAGGTGCGCAAATACACAGTGATATAGGGGAAGATATGAGAGGTGCGTGAAAGCAGGACAATGAAGTGGAAGCTATGAGAGGTGAGCAAAAACACGGCGATATAGTGGAAGCAATGAGAGGTGAGCAATAATACAGTGATAAAGGTGAATCTATGGGATGTGCGCAAAAACACAGCTATATAGGGGAAGGTATGAGAGGTGCACAAGGCACAGCGATATAGGGGATGCTATGGGAGGTGCGTGAATACACAGCGATATACGGGACGTTATGAGATATGCATGAAAACGCAGCGATATTAGGGAAGTTATGAGAGGTTCAGAAAAACACAGCGACATAGGAGAATGAATGGGAAGTGTGCGAAAACAGGGCGGTATAGGCGAAGGTATGAGAAGTGCGCGAAGGCACAGCAATATGTGGGAGGCTATGGGAGATGCACGACTACACAGTGATATGGGGACCTTATGAGATGTGCATAAAAACACAGCGATATGGGGAGAAGTTATGAGAGGTGCGCAAAAATGCAGCAATATAGGAGAAGTTATGAGAGGTGCGTGAAAACACAGCGATATAGGGGAAGGTATGAGCCTTGCGCGAAAACACCGTGATATAGGGGAAGACATGAGAGGTGCACAAAAACAGGGCAATATAGTGGAAGCTATGGGATGTGCGCGAAAACACGGCGATACAGGGGAATGTATCAGAGGTGTGAGAAAACACAGCGATATAGGGGATGCTATGGGACGTGAGCAAAAAAACAGTGATGTAGGGGAAGGTATGAGAGGTGTGCGAGAACACGGCAATATAGGGGAAATTGTAAGAGGTGCGCGAAAACATGGCAATACAGGGGAATGTATCAGAGGTGCGAAAAAACACAGCGATATAGGGGAAGTAATGATAGGAGCAAAAACATAGCGATATAGGTGAAGACATGCGAGGTGCGTGTAAACACGGCGATATAGGGGAAGCTATGAGAGGTGAGCAATAACACAGCAATCAAGGTGAAGCTATGGGATGTGCGCAAAAACAGCGATGTATGCAAAGCTATGGGAGGTGCACGAAAACACAGCGAAATCGGGGAAGGTATGGGAGGTGCGCGAAAACAGGGCGATATAGGGGAAGGTATGAGAGGTGCGGGAAGGCACAGTGATATAGGGTATGCTACGGGAGGTGCGCGAATGCACAGTGATATAGTGGAGGTTATGAGATGTGCATGAAGACACGGCAATATAGGGGAAGGTATGGGAGGTGCGCGAAAACAGGGCGATATAGGGGACTATATGAGATGTGCATGAAAGCACATCAATATAGGGGAAGGTATGAAATGTGCGCAAAAATACAGCCATATAAGGGAAGGTATGAGAGGTGCACGAAAACACAGTGATATAGGGGAAGGTATAAGAGGTGCTCGAAAACAGGGCGATATAGTGGAAGGTATGAGAGGTGCCCGAAAACACAGCAATATAGGGGACGCTATGGGACGTGCACGAAAGCACAGTGATATAGGGGAAGTAATGAGAGGAGCGAAAACATAGCGATGTCAGCTAAGCTATGGGAGGTGCGCGAAAACACAGCGATAAAGGGGACGGTACGAGATGTGCATGTATACACGGCGATGTTGGGGAAGCCATGAGAGGTGCGTGAAAACACAGCGATATAGGGGAAGGTATGAGAGGTGTGCAAAAACACAGTGATATAGGTGAAGTTCTGAGAGGTGGGTGACAACACAGCGATATAGTGGAAGGAATGAGAGGTGCACGAAAACACAGCGATATAGTGGATGTTATGGGAGGTGCGCGAATACACAGTGATATATTTGAAGACATGAGGGGTGCGCGAAAGCAGGGCAATATAGTGGAAGCTATGAGAGGTGAGCAAAAACACGGCGATATAGGCGAAGTTATGAGAGGTGAGCAATAACACAGCGATGAAGGTGAATCTATGGGATGTGCGCAAAAAGACAGCGATATAGGGGAAGGTATGCGAGGGGCGCAAGGCACAGCAATATAGTGGATGTTATGGGAGGTGCGCGAATACACAGTGATATATTTGAAGACATGAGGGGTGCGCGAAAGCAGGGCAATATAGTGGAAGCTATGAGAGGTGAGCAAAAACACGGCGATATAGGCGAAGTTATGAGAGGTGAGCAATAACACAGCGATGAAGGTGAATCTATGGGATGTGCGCAAAAAGACAGCGATATAGGGGAAGGTATGTGAGGTGCGCAAGGCACAGCAATATAGGGGATGCTATGGGAGATGCGTGAATACACAGCGATATACGGGACGTTATGAGATGTGCATGAAAACGCAGCGATATCAGGGAAGGTATGAGAGGTTCACAAAAGCACAGCAATATAGGAGAATGAATGGGAGGTGCGTGAAAACAGGGCGATATAGTGGAAGCTATGGGATGAGCGTGAAAACAGTGCGATATAGGGGAAGGTATGAGAGGTACCTGAAAACACAGCGATATAGGGGAAGGAATGAGAGACGCGCGAAAACATGGCGATACAGGGGAATGTATCAGAGGTGCGAGAAAGCCCAGCGAAATAGGGGACGTTACGAGATGTGCATGAAAACACAGTGATATAGGGGAAGATATGAGAGGTACACGAAGGCACAGCGATATAGGGCATGCTATGGGATGTGCGTGAAAACACAGTGATATAGGAGACGGTATGAGATGTGCATGAAAACACGGCGATATAGGGGATGCTATGAGAGGTGCGCGAAAATACGGCGATATGGGAGAATGTATCAGAGGTGCGAGAAAACACAGCGATATAGGGGAAGTAATGAGAAGAGCAAAAACATAGCGATCTAGGTGAAGACATGAGAGGTGCGCGAAAAGACGTCGATATAGGGGAAGCTATGAGAGGTGAGCAAAAACACGGCGATATAGGGCAAGCTGTGAGAGGTGTGCAATAACACAGCGATAAAGTTGAATCTATGGGATGTGCGCGAAAAGACAGCGATATAGGGGAAGGTATGAGAAGTGCGCAAGGCACAGCAATATAGGGGATGCTATGGGAGGTGCGTGAATACACAGCGATATAGGGGACGTTATGAGATGTGCATTAAAATGCAGCGATGTTAAGGAAGAAATAAGAGGTGCAGAAAACAAGGACGATATAGGAGAAATTATGAGAGGTGCGAGAAAACACGGCGATACAGGGGAATGTATCAGAGGTGCGAGAAAGCACAGCGATATAGGGGACGTTATGAGTTGTGCATGAAAACACAGCGATATAGGGGAAGATATGAGAGGTACACGAAGGCACAGCGATATAGGGGATGCTATGGGATGTGCGTGAAAACACAGTGATATAGGAGACGGTATGAGATGTGCATGAAAACACAACGATATAGGGGAAGATATGAGAGGTACAGGAAGGCACAGCGATATAACGGATGGTATGGGATGTGCGTGAAAACACAGTGATATAGGAGATGGTATGAGATATGCATGAAAACACGGCGATATGGGAGAATGTATCAGAGGTGCGAGAAAACACAGCGATATCGGGGAAGCTATGAGAGGTGAGCAAAAACACGGCGATGTAGGCGAAGCTGTGAGAGGTGTGCAATAACACAGCGATAAAGTTGAATCTATGGGATGTGCGCGAAAAGACAGCAATATAGGGGAAGGTATGAGAGGTGCGCAAGGCACAGCGATATAGGGGATGCTATGGGAGGTGCGTGAATACACAGCGTTATGGGGACGTTATGAGATGTGCATTAAAACGCAGCGATATTAGGGAAGATATAAGAGGTGCACAAAAACACAGCGATATAGGAGAAGTTATGAGAGGTGTGTGAAAACACAGCGATATAGGGGAAGGTACGAGAGGTGCTCGAAAACACAGCGATATAGGGGAAGGAATGAGAGGTGCGCGAAAACAGGGCGATATAGGGGAAGCATGAGAGTTGCGCGAAGGCACAGCGATATAGGGGATTCTATGGGAGGTGCGCGAATACACAGCGATATAGGGGACGTTATGAGATGTGCATAAAAACACGGCGATATAGGGGAAGTTATGAGAGGTGTGCAAAAATACAGCAATATAGGAGAAGTTATGAGAGGTGAGTGAAAACACAGCGATATAGGAGGAGGAATGAAAGGTGCACGAAAACACAGCGATATAGGGGAAGGTATGGGAGGTGCTCGAAAACAGGGCGATATAGGGGAAGGTATGAGAGGAGTGCGAAGACACAGCAATATAGGGGATGCTATGGGAGGTGCGCAAATACACAGTGATATAGGGGAAGATATGAGAGGTGCGTGAAAGCAGGACAATGAAGTGGAAGCTATGAGAGGTGAGCAAAAACACGGCGATATAGTGGAAGCAATGAGAGGTGAGCAATAATACAGTGATAAAGGTGAATCTATGGGATGTGCGCAAAAACACAGCTATATAGGGGAAGGTATGAGAGGTGCACAAGGCACAGCGATATAGGGGATGCTATGGGAGGTGCGTGAATACACAGCGATATACGGGACGTTATGAGATATGCATGAAAACGCAGCGATATTAGGGAAGTTATGAGAGGTTCACAAAAACACAGCGACATAGGAGAATGAATGGGAAGTGTGCGAAAACAGGGCGGTATAGGCGAAGGTATGAGAAGTGCGCGAAGGCACAGCAATATGTGGGAGGCTATGGGAGATGCACGACTACACAGTGATATGGGGACCTTATGAGATGTGCATAAAAACACAGCGATATGGGGAGAAGTTATGAGAGGTGCGCAAAAATGCAGCAATATAGGAGAAGTTATGAGAGGTGCGTGAAAACACAGCGATATAGGGGAAGGTATGAGCCTTGCGCGAAAACACCGTGATATAGGGGAAGACATGAGAGGTGCACAAAAACAGGGCAATATAGTGGAAGCTATGGGATGTGCGCGAAAACACGGCGATACAGGGGAATGTATCAGAGGTGTGAGAAAACACAGCGATATAGGGGATGCTATGGGACGTGAGCAAAAAAACAGTGATGTAGGGGAAGGTATGAGAGGTGTGCGAGAACACGGCAATATAGGGGAAATTGTAAGAGGTGCGCGAAAACATGGCAATACAGGGGAATGTATCAGAGGTGCGAAAAAACACAGCGATATAGGGGAAGTAATGATAGGAGCAAAAACATAGCGATATAGGTGAAGACATGCGAGGTGCGTGTAAACACGGCGATATAGGGGAAGCTATGAGAGGTGAGCAATAACACAGCAATCAAGGTGAAGCTATGGGATGTGCGCAAAAACAGCGATGTATGCAAAGCTATGGGAGGTGCACGAAAACACAGCGAAATCGGGGAAGGTATGGGAGGTGCGCGAAAACAGGGCGATATAGGGGAAGGTATGAGAGGTGCGGGAAGGCACAGTGATATAGGGTATGCTACGGGAGGTGCGCGAATGCACAGTGATATAGTGGAGGTTATGAGATGTGCATGAAGACACGGCAATATAGGGGAAGGTATGGGAGGTGCGCGAAAACAGGGCGATATAGGGGACTATATGAGATGTGCATGAAAGCACATCAATATAGGGGAAGGTATGAAATGTGCGCAAAAATACAGCCATATAAGGGAAGGTATGAGAGGTGCACGAAAACACAGTGATATAGGGGAAGGTATAAGAGGTGCTCGAAAACAGGGCGATATAGTGGAAGGTATGAGAGGTGCCCGAAAACACAGCAATATAGGGGACGCTATGGGACGTGCACGAAAGCACAGTGATATAGGGGAAGTAATGAGAGGAGCGAAAACATAGCGATGTCAGCTAAGCTATGGGAGGTGCGCGAAAACACAGCGATAAAGGGGACGGTACGAGATGTGCATGTATACACGGCGATGTTGGGGAAGCCATGAGAGGTGCGTGAAAACACAGCGATATAGGGGAAGGTATGAGAGGTGTGCAAAAACACAGTGATATAGGTGAAGTTCTGAGAGGTGGGTGACAACACAGCGATATAGTGGAAGGAATGAGAGGTGCACGAAAACACAGCGATATAGTGGATGTTATGGGAGGTGCGCGAATACACAGTGATATATTTGAAGACATGAGGGGTGCGCGAAAGCAGGGCAATATAGTGGAAGCTATGAGAGGTGAGCAAAAACACGGCGATATAGGCGAAGTTATGAGAGGTGAGCAATAACACAGCGATGAAGGTGAATCTATGGGATGTGCGCAAAAAGACAGCGATATAGGGGAAGGTATGCGAGGGGCGCAAGGCACAGCAATATAGTGGATGTTATGGGAGGTGCGCGAATACACAGTGATATATTTGAAGACATGAGGGGTGCGCGAAAGCAGGGCAATATAGTGGAAGCTATGAGAGGTGAGCAAAAACACGGCGATATAGGCGAAGTTATGAGAGGTGAGCAATAACACAGCGATGAAGGTGAATCTATGGGATGTGCGCAAAAAGACAGCGATATAGGGGAAGGTATGTGAGGTGCGCAAGGCACAGCAATATAGGGGATGCTATGGGAGATGCGTGAATACACAGCGATATACGGGACGTTATGAGATGTGCATGAAAACGCAGCGATATCAGGGAAGGTATGAGAGGTTCACAAAAGCACAGCAATATAGGAGAATGAATGGGAGGTGCGTGAAAACAGGGCGATATAGTGGAAGCTATGGGATGAGCGTGAAAACAGTGCGATATAGGGGAAGGTATGAGAGGTACCTGAAAACACAGCGATATAGGGGAAGGAATGAGAGATGCGCGAAAACATGGCGATACAGGGGAATGTATCAGAGGTGCGAGAAAGCCCAGCGAAATAGGGGACGTTACGAGATGTGCATGAAAACACAGTGATATAGGGGAAGATATGAGAGGTACACGAAGGCACAGCGATATAGGGCATGCTATGGGATGTGCGTGAAAACACAGTGATATAGGAGACGGTATGAGATGTGCATGAAAACACGGCGATATAGGGGATGCTATGAGAGGTGCGCGAAAATACGGCGATATGGGAGAATGTATCAGAGGTGCGAGAAAACACAGCGATATAGGGGAAGTAATGAGAAGAGCAAAAACATAGCGATCTAGGTGAAGACATGAGAGGTGCGCGAAAAGACGTCGATATAGGGGAAGCTATGAGAGGTGAGCAAAAACACGGTGATATAGGGGAAGCTGTGAGAGGTGTGCAATAACACAGCGATAAAGTTGAATCTATGGGATGTGCGTGTAAAGACAGCGATATAGGGGAAATTATGAGAGGTGCGCGAAAAAACGGCGATACAGGGGAATGTATCAGAGGTGCCAGAAAGCACAGCGATATAGGGGAAGTTATGAGATGTGCATGAAAACACAGCGATGTAGGTGAAGACATGAGAGGTACACGAAGGCAGAGCGCTATAGGGGATGCTAATGGATGTGCTTGAAAACACAGTGATATTGGAGACGGTATGAGATGTGCATGAAAACATGGCGATATAGGGGAAGCTATGATAGGTGCGCGAAAACACGGCGATATGGGAGAATGTATCAGAGGTGCGAGAAAACACAGCGATATAGGGGAAGTAATGAGAGGAGCGAAAACATAGCGATCTAGGTGAAGACATGAGAGGTGCGCGAAAACACGGCGACATAGGGGAAGCTGTGAGAGGTGAGCAAAAACACGGCGATATAGGGGAAGCTGTGAGAGGTGTGCAATAACACAGCGATAAAGTTGAATCTATGGGATGTGCACGTAAAGACAGCGATATAGGGGAAGGTATGAGAGGTGTGCAAAAACAGAGCGAAATAGTGGAAGGTATGAGAGGTGCGCGAAAACACCGTGATATAGGGTAAGACATGAGAGGTGCGCAAAACAGGGCAATATATTGGAAGCTATGGGACATGCGCGAAAGCACAGCGATACAGGGGAATGTATCAGAAGTGCGAGAAAACACAGCGATATAGGGTCGCTATGGGACGTGCGCAAAAAAAACAGTGATATAGGGGAAGGTATGAGAGGTGTGCGAGAATGCGGCAATATAGGGGAAATTGTAAGAGGTGCGCAAAAACATGTCAATACAGGAGAATGTATCAGAGGTGCGAGAAAACACAGCGATATAGGGGAAGTAATGATAGGAGCAAAAACATAGCGATCTAGGTGAAGACATGCGAGGTGCGTGAAAACACGGCGATATAGGGGAAGCTATGAGAGGTGAGCAATAAAACAGCAATGAAGGTGAAGCTATGGGCTGTGTGCGAAAACAGCGATGTAGGCAAAGCTATGGGAGGTGCACGAAAACAGCGAAATCGGGGAAGGTATGGGAGGTACACGAAGGCACAGCGCTATAGGGGATGCTATGGGATGTGCGTGAAAACACAGTGATATAGGAGACGGTATGAGATGTGCATGAAAACACGGCGATATAGGGGAAGCTATGATAGGTGCACGAAAACACGGCGATATGGGAGAATGTATAAGAGGTGCGAGAAAACACAGCGATATAGGGGAAGTAATGAGAGGAGCGAAAACATAGCGATCTAGGTGAAGACATGAGAGGTGCGCGAAAACACGGCGATATAGGGGAAGCTATGAGAGGTGAGCAAAAACACGGCGATATAGGGGAAGCTGTGAGAGGTGTGCAATAACACAGCGATATAGTTGAATCTATGGGATGTGCGCGTAAAGACAGCGATATAGGGGAAGGTATGAGAGGTGCGCAAGGCACTGCGATATAGGGGATGCTATGGGAGGTGCGTGAATACACAGCGATATAGGGGACGTTATCAGATGTGCATTACAACGCAGCGATATTAGGGAAGATATAAGAGGTGCGCAAAAACACAGCGATATAGGAGAAGTTATGAGAGGTGTGTGAAAACACAGCAATATAGGGGAAGGTATGAGAGGTGTACAAAAACACAGCGATATGGGGGAAATTATGAGAGGCGCGCGAAAACACGGCGATACAGGGGAATGTATCAGAGGTGCGAGAGAGCACAGCGATATAGGGGACGTTATGAGATGTGCATGAAAACACAGTGATATAGGGGAAGATATGAGAGGTGCGTGAAGGCACAGCGATATAGGGGATTCTATGGGAGGTGCGCGAATACACAGCGATATAGGGGACGTTATGAGATGTGCATAAAAACACGGCGATATAGGGGAAGTTATGAGAGGTGCGCAAAAATACAGCAATATAGGAGAAGTTATGAGAGGTGAGTGAAAACACAGCGATATAGGGGAAGGTATGGAAGGTGCACGAAAACAGGGCGATATAGGGGAAGGTATGAGAGGAGTGCGAAGACACAGCCATATAGGGGATGCTATGGGAGGTGCGCGAAAACACAGTGATATAGGGGAAGACATGAGAGGTGCGTGAAAGCAGGACAATTTAGTGGAAGCTATGAGAGGTGAGCAAAAACACGGCGATATAGGGGAAGCTATGAGAGGTGAGCAATAACACAGCGATAAAGATGAATCTATGGGATGTGCGCGAAAAGACAGCGATATAGTGGATGGTATGAGAGGTGCACAAGGCATAGCGATATGGGGGATTCTATGGGAGGTGCGCGAATACACAGCGATATAGGGGACGTTATGAGATGTGCATAAAAACACGGCGATATAGGGGAAATTATGAGAGGTGCGCAAAAATACAGCAATATAAGAGAAGTTATGAGACATGCGTGAAAACACAGCGATATAGGGGGAGGTATGGGAGGTGCTCGAAAACAGGGCGATATAGGGGACGGTATGAGAGAAGTGCGAAGACACAGCAGTATAAGGGATGCTATGGGAGGTGCGCAAAAACACAGTGATATAGTGGAAGACATGAGAGGTGCGTGAAAGCAGGACAATATAGTGGAAGCTATGAGAGGTGAGCAATAACACAGTGATAAAGGTGAATCTATGGGATGTTCGCAAAAACACAGCTATATAGGGGAAGGTATGAGAGGTTCACAAAAACACAGAGACAGGAGAATGAATGGGAAGTGTGCGAAAACAGGGCGATATAGGCGAAGGTATGAGAAGTGCGCGAAGGCACAGCAATATGTGGGAGGCTATGGGAGGTGCGCGACTACACAGTGATATGAGGACGTTATGAGATGTGCATAAAAACACAGCGATATGGGGAAAGTTATGAGAAGTGCGCAAAAATGCAGCAATATAGGAGAAGTTATGAGAGGTGTGTGAAAAGACAGCAATATGGGGGAAGGTATGAGAGGTGTGCAAAAACAGTGCGATATAGTGGAATGTATGAGAGGTGCGCGAAAACACCGTGATATAGGGGAAGACTTGAGAGGTGCGCAAAAACAGGGCAATATAGTGGAAGCTATGGGACATGCGCGAAAGCATGGCGATACAGGGGAATGTATCAGAGGTGCGAGAAAACACAGCGATATAGGGGACGCTATGGGACGTACGCAAAAAAACAGTGATATAGGGGAAGGTATGAGAGGTGAGCAAAAACGGGGCAATATATTGGAAGCTATGGGACATGCGCGAAAGCACGGCGATACAGGGGAATGTATCAGAGGTGCGAGGAAACACAGCGATATAGGGGACGCTATGGGACGTGCGCAAAAAAACAGTGATATAGGGGAAGGTATGAGAAGTGTGCGAGAACACGGCAATATAGGGGAAATTGTAAGAGGTGCGAGAAAACATGTCAATACAGGGGAATGTATCAGAGGTGCGAGAAAACACAGCGATATAGGGGAAGTAATGATAGGAGCAAAAACATAGCGATATAGGTGAAGACATGCGAGGTGCGTGAAAACACGGCGATATAGGGGAAGCTATGAGAGGTGAGCAATAACACAGCAATCAAGGTGAAGCTATGGGCTGTGTGCGAAAACAGCGATGTAGGCAAAGCTATGGGAGGTGCACGAAAACAGCGAAATCGGGGAAGGTATGGGAGGTACACGAAGGCACAGCGCTATAGGGGATGCTATGGGATGTGCGTGAAAACACAGTGATATAGGAGACGGTATGAGATGTGCATGAAAACACGGCGATATAGGGGAAGCTATGATAGGTGCGCGAATACACGGCGATATGGGAGAATGTATCAGAGGTGTGAGAAAACACAGCGATATAGGGGAAGTAATGAGAGGAGCGAAAACATAGCGATCTAGGTGAAGACATGAGAGGTGCGCGAAAACTCTCATGTGTTTTCACGCACCTCACATAGCGTCCCCTATATTGCCATGTTTTCGCACATCTTCCATAGCTTCCCCTATATCGCTGTGTTTTCTCGCACTTCTGCTACCTTCCCCTAAGTCTCTCTGTTGTCGTATACCTCCCCTGGCTTCCCATATATCGCTGAGTTTTCGTGCAACCCTCA